>NW_020174560.1:5467729-5523262 GCF_003031525.2 Neophocaena asiaeorientalis asiaeorientalis | reverse complement strand
GGAGACAGGCCTCCTTGAATAAACAAGGCTTTTCCCCAAAGGGCTTTGGGTGGAAGGCCATCAAAGCAAGCTGTCCATACTCCTCCCTGGAAACTCTCAAAAGGCCATGACTGTTAGCTTAGACAGGTGGCCCAGGGGTCCCTCTCGGCCAAAAAT
The DNA here is from genome assembly GCF_003031525.2 of Neophocaena asiaeorientalis asiaeorientalis. NCBI lineage: Eukaryota > Metazoa > Chordata > Mammalia > Artiodactyla > Phocoenidae > Neophocaena > Neophocaena asiaeorientalis. Next base: position 5,523,106 of record NW_020174560.1, on the reverse strand, counting down.
GCCCAGAATAAGCCCGAGCCTTCCCCTCAAGAATTCAGGAATATGGTTTCCAACACAAACAGATACTACATTGTCGAAATAGTGCTGGAGTGTGTCCAAGCCTTCCCTTTATGTCCTTTGAGTCATTTGGAAATGGTTAACAAACGGGTTGAACACCTGGGCTGATTACCCCAGAAGGGGATTTCCAAACAGACTCTATGCTGTAAAATCATCTCTTCCCTTCCCAAAGCAATTCAGTTCCACTTTCTCTGAAGTGTGCCCTAAAGATTCCAAATTTTCTAACTAGGATTGATTCTAGGCTTACTAAATTACAGCAACTGCTGCTGACACAAAGAAACAAGGAGCCAAGCAACTCTGTGCTTTTTAAAAAGGTTTTCTTTAAATTAAGAGGAACAGATGTCCAATGTTTCAAAAAGCCACACATTTGTGGATTTGGCTGACAAACCCTCTAAGCTGCATTTCATTTCTGTTCCCAGAGAGTCAGCCAGCCACTTAGAACTGACTCACTCTCTCTGGGCCACAGTTTGGGCCAGTATCTCAGCTACAGAACTAGAATCCCAGATCTCAAATAAATCCAGGGTGTTTGGGTAGATAGTGGGGGCCATCTAAAACAATTTTTAAAATTTTATTTTAGTAGTATCAACACCCACACAGCAAACTGTGGAAGGCTAGTAGGTCAAAGAAAGTGAGCAAACAGTTGGCACCTGCCTGTCCCAGCACCGCAGTTCTAAAGGCAATGAGTAAGCAGCTATCCAGAACAGGGTTTTGTTATAATCCCTCTTATGAGTACTGGTTAAATATGCAAATACATGTAGGTTATATGCTGCAATTCAAGTCCTCACCCTCAAGGCAAATGCATTACCTTAGGTGAACTCCTGGCCTTGCTGGGAAGGGAGGGACAGGAACCCAAGCCCCTGACTACCAGATACAAATGACTCAACTGCTTCTAGAATTTTAAAGTACATTATGTGCTTTCTTTCCTTGCTGTCTTTGAGAATAAAGGAACAAAACACTTCACATGCAGCAGTTTTGTGTAGCATTTCATTTACTATGTTTTGTGACTACCAGAGAAGCTTTGATCATGTGAGTTAGAGACGGAATGTTACTTGGCTTTCAAAGATGGCTATTAAACTCCTGCTTAGATTGTCTTAACTTTTTGTGAGCACATTAATAACTAATTATCAATAAAATAAACCAATCTTGTGTGTTTTTGTAACAGGAATGAGACTTTCAGGTCTATTGGGAAAGACCTGGCATGCCACCAAATCAAATTTTTCTTTTACTGTTTAAAACCTCTTTACACCCAGCAAATCTCACTGGATATTCCAGATGGAGTTTTCCAACAAGGTATTAAAAGCTGATCATTCCTTTTTTCCTCATCTACATTCTAGTTTTTTTAGTATTAACTGTATAATAAAAATAAATTAGAAAATGTCAACATTTAAAGCTGGTAAGATTAGACAAGTATTTTCAGTTATTCATAGTAAATTTTGTGTATCTGTGCTTTGTACCTTAACTAGGCTAGCTGGGAGCCTATTTTTATTTTATTTTTTGATAGGTAAGAAGTGGATTTATTTAGAGATGCACATTCCATAGACAGAACACAGTCCGTCTCAGGCTCCAGCGGCCATGGAAGAAACACACTCCACAAAGTGTGGGCCATCTCAGAAGCTGAGAGGCCGGGAGAGCTATTTTTAGAGTTAAGAAGGTTTTAGTCTTACTAATCAAGTCATTAGTTCATTAATTTCTGCTTTTTTTATTAATTTGTATCTTGGATTTAATTAATAACTTCTTTAGACAGAGCGTATCTACTCCCAAATGAGGGTATATATGCAGACAGCATTTATTCACTTATTTTTAAATATTTATTTATTCTTTTGGCTACACTGGGTCTTAGCTGTGGCACATGGGTTCTTCCTTGTGGCATGCGGACTCTTAGTTGCGGCATGTGGGAGCTAGTTCCCTGACCAGGGATCAAACCCCCGGCCCGTGCATTGGGAGCACAGTCTTTACTCACTAGACCACCAGGGAAGTCCCTTCAGACAGCATTTTAAATCCTACTTTTTTTTTGCGGTACGCGGGCCTCTCACTGTTGTGGCCTCTCCCGTTGCGGAGCACAGGCTTTGGATGCGCAGGCTTAGCGGCCATGGCTCATGGGCCCAGCCGCTCCGTGGCATGTGGGATCTTCCCGGACTGGGGCATGAACCCGCGTCCCCCGCATCAGCAGGCAGACTCTCATCCACTGTGACACCAGGGAAGCCCCCTACTTTTGTTTTTGAAGTGAGTAAATGCAATGTTGTAAAATTCTTACATGTGTAGCAAATGCTGTCTTTGGTGAATTAAAAAATTGGTAACATACTAACATTTACAGCTTCTTTACATTTTATCTGATCTAATCCTTAGGACAACCTGGCTATGTATCTCTATTTTTATAGATGAAATCTAGGCTCAGTTAAAAACTTTCTCAAGGTCACATTATGTTAGAGGCAGAGATCTAAACCATCATTAACAGACTAATGCACATGGAGGCAAACGGCGGGTTTCAAAATATATGGAAAGGTTTTTTGATGCTAAAAAGGGGACTCCATGAGCTCTTGACACACCGGTCAGTCAAAACACAGTTCACTGCAGTTTTATAAGAGGGCAACCAGTTATTTTTTTTTTTAGCTTAATGAGTAATTTGTACTTAAGGAATCACTTTGAGTAACAAGCCTCAAGCTGTCCTACCAAAGCTACAGACAGCACTGAGCACACTGGGAACACTGGCTGAGTTTGTTTGTAAGGAGTACTCGCTACTATATACACTGAATTAACTAGTGTAATTCAGCAATGTCACTTCCAGCCTGTCGTCTTCTGGATTTTTAGAGAATGGAAATAGTGGCCATTGTCCAAATGAAATTAAAATTCTCCCTTCCTTCTAAATCCCACGCTCTGGATTATGGTTATACAGAGAATACAGAAAACACTGCAAGTTCCCACATGGCATTGCTTGAGGGAGGTGCTCCTCAGTACTTCAGGGTATAAACCCTGATGTGTTGCACTGTATCGTGTTGCTTGTCAGTCACTGAGTTGAGACATGATAAAACGTTGCAGATATTTAAGGCACAAAATGAGACTTAAACAAAGTAGAGATGGAATCAAAAGAATTCCCAGGCCCTTTCTTTTATTTGCAGTAACATCAAACCATCCATTTACAAATTTTCTGGTCTCCAATCAGCTGGATTTAACTAGGCATGTCTTTGGGATCATGTTGTTTGCGTCCACTTTGGTGGATAAAAGAAAGGAACAAACCAACCGCAGGAACAGAAGGGTAGCAAACTGCTCCAGCTGGAATCCAGCAGAATCACCTGAACATGTCACACCTGAACACTTAGTGGAGGGAAGGAGGAGAGCTGCTCTTCATTTGTTTTCAAAGCAAAATTCATTTGAAAGAGTGAACAAGCCATCATAAGTCAAATGTATTATAAATCACTTAGACCTTCAGCCTAAGAAACTAGTCTTTGCTTTTCTTATACTTTACCCTGAAATAAATTTACCAACAAATCCCCAAGATTTAGTACAAACAGTACAAATCATATTTGCTTTCCTCTTTCCTTTCTTCAGACAAACATCAAATAAAATGCAGGTGAAGGAGATGAAACACAACTGGAAGCTGATTTAGAGACTTATACTAACGCTAAAGAATCTAAAAAATTATACTGGTTAATGTGAATCTGTTTAAAATAAAGCATTTGGGTACTGCTTTTCACGTAAGTAACTGTCATACTGCTAGAAAGTTTCTGGGTGAGGGGAAAAAGACTGTTAAGAAGTAACCTTTCCAAAACCCACAAGGCACGTTGCTTGTCCTTTATTTTAGCTTTGATCACAGAGACTATCCCAATTTTCCATAGAATCCTCATGATACTGCTACAATATCATGGCATAAAAGATTCAAAGTGCCAGTAGACATAAGGACCAGTTTTTTTAATCGTAAACCATGATGCTCGGTAATGTTTGAATGGGAACATTTGATATGGATGGTCAGATGAAAGATACCAAAATGTCAGACAGCCCATCGACTGCTGTTGCCATGAGATTCAACAGTCAACATCAGTCTGATAAGCTACCCGACAAGGTGGTACAGCCATGGAGATGTCACGACGGTAGGCAAAACAAGCAGACACTCAGGCAGGATTTGATAACACCAGGCATTTCTGGCCTGTTGAGATTTAAACCCAATTCTACACTCAACATAATGTCAGTACCAATTTTCCTAAAGGAAAAAAGTGAAACTGTTTATTTTTTCCCAAGCAAAACAAAATGACCAAGTTCAACCAGAAACATCCCAAAGGAAAAATCACATAAGAACAAAACACTTACTGAAGAAAGGCAAGAAAATTAGGTTACATATAAAAGTAAATTTCTGTCTGTTAAAATCAGAGTACGTGCTGGGCTAAAAATTAAGATATGAGAAAGCTTGTTTTTTTAAAAAACAAGTCATTTTTCTCTCCATGTCCTGTGATTTGTATACTATCATCCCTTCTGTTTTCACAAGCCAAGAAGTCCCCTTGATATACCAGTCCCTAAGGTGCCATTTCGGCAGTGTGTAGCCAGCTGCCCAATTCCAGCCCAACAAAAAATGTTTTGGTGGTGGCCCTTTCATGCAAATAAATGAAGGCTTAAGAAACTGTGGTTGTAGGTGGATATGGCAAGGTTGCATTTAGTTGGTAGAAGCTAAAAGGAAGTAAAAATGTCAAAACGCTCAAGAAAACGGACACAATTTTGGAATGATCAAAGATGTCTTTATAAAGTTTTTTCATGACTTCATTCTAAATATACAGAATAAAAAATGGTGTCAGCTCATTTGCGAGACACCAACAAGATTTTCCTTATACTGTCTCAAAATTGAAAGATCAGTTTCCCAAGAGGGTGTGCAATGCATCATAAAATGGCCTTTTTTCAAAGGTGGGAGAGGAAGGGTTGGGCAGGATGGCATATTAAGTTTTACCATAATAGACATGCAAGACTGTTATCCAATCTAGTATAATTTATATACACTTTTGATGACTTAGAAAAACAAAGAAGTCATTTGTGACAAGCCTAAAAAGCTTGACATATTGGACATACTTAGGAACCATTTTTTTTTTTGGGTGTCCGGAATTCTTTAATTGTACCATGTGGGCTTTTGAAAATAACAAGTAGAAGGCCAGTTTTTGTTAAGTTTGCTGCTTAATATCACATTCCACCCTAATAAAATACAATTTGTATTGAATTGACGGTGGATACCTTACCTTAACAAAGGAAGAGTATTGTCAGTGCAAGATATGGACTAAACCGCTTTCAGGGGAAAAAAAAAATTAAAATTGATACAGGTTGGAAAAGGGAATTTTCCTTCCTGGTTTGGAGTCCTCCCAATTTAAGGCAGAACCCGTCCATTTAAATTTTTGCAGTTAAAACTTTTCTGCTTATTTAGTTTTCTCCTCTGAGTTCAACCGCTGCTGGATTCGTTTGGCATAACTTTGTGCCATGGAGTTAATGATGGACAGGATGAAGTAACACACCATTACAACAACCAACTTCTCAAACATCCAGGACAACCAGTTTTCTCCCTGCAGGAAGAAAGGCAGAACAATCCACGAGAAATGCTCCATTAGTTCAGTAGTAAAAAGGGGACCACCTACCATGTTTTAACGAAAATAATGAGAACCTGGAGCTTACAACTTATAAAGCCTAAACAATTAAAAATGAAAAGTCTTGTGTCTTCAGCTACTGTGGAATCTACATTCAGTCTTTCTTACACCCAGCTAGCTATAAAGATTTCACTTTGTTAGATATAAAGTCAATGTTGAGTCATATAATTTAGAATGGAGTGTGAAGTCATCTCTTATCTTTGACTACACAAAGTCTTTGATTAAATCTTACTATCTGAAGTCACCATGGAGATACTTGCAGAGAGTAGTGTCAAGATAGTTACACGTGTATATATTCTTGTTCCAGGATTAGGAGCAGCTTTTAAAATATAAATGTTATTTCTGGAGTCATGTTTGGTCAACTGAGGGCAGCAAAGGGCCACGTAAAGAGTGTAAGGCCATAAAACAAAAAACAAAAAAACCCAACCAAACAAGAAAAACACTATGCTTCCTTCAAGTTTCCCATTTCAGGTTACTGCTTACTCATCCTCTTCTAGTCATTTCCTTTGCTGCAGAACTGTTTATAGAAAAGGCAGGCTTAATTTAATTAAGTTTTTAAGTTAAGTTATGTTAACAGCTTTGGTTTATATTAAAAAAAAATTATTTTCCCATCTGTGAAAAGAAAAATAGAGCAAAAATGAAGGAAGATATTCAAATGAACTCAGTAAGTCCAATACTTTGTTATGCTATAAATTTTAACTTTTTAATTCACTTGGAAAGTATACTTGCTACTTATAAATAAATAATTTAAAATCAAGGTAATAACTCATTCTACATAACAAATCCATTATTTTTCATTAGCCCAAGGCTTGTTTTTGGGAGAAGATGTACAAAATAGAAGTTATCAATACATTTTCTGATCTAGACAAAGGCACATTTGCCAGTAGGGAGTAAACCGAGCCTCAAACTTCTGCTAAGACTGACAAACCTCGCTCTATTTGCCTAAAAATGCCAGTGAGTGCTGTGAATGTAACTTCGCCCTGAAACTGTGGGGGGTGGGGGGGAAGAGAAGAGGATAGAGGAAAGTCTCACCTGTGGTGCGCCCGTTTCGCTTTTGTGGTGAAGCTTCTGACGCTGGGCCTCCAGGTATTCCTGGAATGGCTTCTGCAGAGATGGACCTATGCCAGGGACAGCACTGGAAGCAGGGTACAACAACCCAAGGAAAAAAATACATTTGGGAAGAAAAGCAGGAAAAATGTTAAAGAAAAATCCACTTACCGCCTCAACTCAAAAAGCAGGGATTAGATAGAAGGAGGAAAAAACCCAACAATCATCAGCAGAGCTGGCGAAATCCTGTGAACTCTTTTCAATGGATCAGAATTCATCCTTTCACAACCCCATGAAGGAGAAAAAGCTCTCGCTCCAAATGTTTAAGAAAATAGGAGCTGAGAGTCCCTTCTAGTAGAAGAGTTAGTTCTCAGAGTGAGGCCAGCCCTCAGCTGATGCTGCTCACCGGTGTGGTACAAAGAATAAAATGAATGACTTCTGAGAAGTCTCACATTTATCACCACCAGTTCCTGTAAGAACTGGTTTGAACCGATTAATAAGGAAATGACTTATGCTTGTGTCATCCCTAGTTGAAAAAGAAACTGCCCGCCCTCTCTCTGACTTGTCCCATCTTCTCAGAGGGGGCGGTCCTTTCTCAATCCAAGTCCTTATTAGGACAATCTGTGCGTCATCCTTATCCAAAAAGAATGCATTAGCAAATTTGGGAGGCACCTCCCACTAGTCAGAAGTCAGTGATTAACAAAGGAACAAAGAAGGAACTGCGAACCTTGAATCACTTCGTGGTTTATGGTAGGTGGTTTGCACAGAAACTACAGTACATTACTAAACAACTTGTTCTGAGGTGATTGGGACAGTGATCTCTGATAAGTTTATGTACTCGGAGCTCCCCCTCACCTAGAATATGTGGAGGTAGTGCTGTTAAACCGGTTTGGCAACTGTAGGTACCAGGCTTCTGTTTTAGAAATGTTTGCAGGCATTTTAAAAAAATGGTAGCTTGGGGCAACTTAGAAAACCAAACATCTCTATTTTCTATACCCTTTATTTTCTCATCTGATAATAATAGGGCTAAAAGCTAAATGAGCCCAATCTTTTTCCTGGGGCCAGCAAAAGGTATTTTATGTATTTGCAACAGTGCCTTATGTTCTCCTTTTTTAAGTAAGTATTAAATTAACTTCACTGCCCTTTTTCTAGAACAATTCAATTGCTGCTTTCTGTAACAAAAAGCAGGAGTAGAGGAAGAGAAATTTCTTGCTACTATATTTACAAGAGGTGAACAAATACATAACTCCTGGCTGACACTTTTCTTTGATCCTTTTAATTATCAACCACCACGCCCTTAATGGAGTCCTTATTTTATATCCAACACTGTAATTGGTACTATGGGGAAAGAAAAAAACTGCAAGAAATAGTCTACGTCCAAGAACTTAAAATCATTACAGGGATTCAAAACACACACACACACACACACACACACACGACCTGATTTGCAAACAAAAGAATTTATAAATCACTAATAAATTTCTCAACTTTTTGGTACAGAAGATATATTCCAAAGAAAGTGAAGGGAAAAAAGAGAGATCAGTGTGGGGTGAAGTTGTTTAAAAAGTCCTTTAATGAATACTGAAGGATATGTAAAAAGGCCTGGATAGACATATGAGTAGAGGCAATGAGTGCACTGATGATTCCAGAAGACCTGTATGACAGACATCAAAGATGGAGAAGTGGGGCTTCCCCCACGGTCCAGTGAGTAATACTCTGCACTCCCAATTCAGGGGGCCTGGGGTCGATACCTGGTCGGGGAACTAGATCCTGCATGCTGCAACTAAAGATACCACATAAATAAGTAAATATTAAAAAAAAAAAAAAAAAAAACAGAAAACAGAGAAGGGAGGGAGACTGTGGGTTAAGTCCTCTCATAGACTTTTACGTGGCCTTACATTAGTACGATAAACCAGAAGAGCTGTCTCTGAGCTCTGTTGCTGTTTATTAGTAATGATTCTTCTACAAAGGAGCAACAATAGTACAAACTTTCTGTTTAAAACAGACTTCCCTTGGGTAGTTCTTTAAATAATACATAAAGGAATGCAAATAGCTCATCCACTTACACTTGAAATAAACCACATGAATATAAAAAAAATCCAGTAAAATAAATGCACAAAAAGATTGGCTTTGAAGATTACAGATTTATAAGAACTTTCCTTCAGAAATTCTTTTGGCCACAGGCACAGCTTGCAGGATCTTAGTTCCCCGACTAGGGATTGAACCCAGGTCCATGGCAGTGAAAGTGCCGAGTCCTAACCACTGGACTGCCAGGGAGTTCCCAGAAATTGATTCTTTCACCCTTAATAACAATAACTTATGTCATTATTTTAAACTCCCAAGGATGGCTATAGTCAAGCCAGTTTTTTTTTTTTTGAAAGTTAAAAAAAACTTATTTAGAGAGGCTGAAATGATTGTATGCTTATTTGAACAGCTAGGTTGTACAAGAAATGACTTGAAAATTCCCTTTTTGATGTCCTCCAAGAGTTGGGTTCCATTATGTGTCTTGCTCTTTCTTCAGACCTCTAACTTCAGACTGACGTTAAGCAAAAATAGGGCTTACAGTTTTCCTCAAATCATTCTTGGGCTCCAGGGTCAAGCCATTATTTAAAGATAAAATTAAGAACCAAGACCCAGTGGTATAAAGCTTCTACTTTGCTGTTGTTGTTGAGGGGAATGAGGAAGGGACTGGCAACAATCATTCTAGATTCCTTTCAAAATAACTGGAAACTATAAATGATTTGCCATTGTAAGTCCATTAAGACCTACTTTTTTAGCTGATAGAGAATATATGTCATTACACATTTACATGATGTGTAACTTTCAAAGAATTATCTTGGGCTAATGCAGAGATTAATTTTTCAAGGGGCTATGGTGTTTGTTACATGCTTTAGAGAGTTTTTGGTGGTGGGATGGGAGATTCAGTTTTTCATAAGAGACTAGGAACTGGTGAAAATAGAGAAGTTAAAAGTTTTTACAGCAATATATTAGCCAAAACTATTATGAAAAAATGCCACATGATCTGAAAAAATCTAAAAAGTTAGCATATTTGAAAACTAGGTATTAAGTGTTACATAATGAATTATTCGTCAGGTCCTCTTAATTTTTTAAATATATTCATCAAAATTTTAGTTTTATTTTCATTTCTCTATGTCTACAAACAACAGCTTAAGGCCACACATGCCTCAGCTTATACAAAGCACTCTTATACTAAAGTTTTCTTAATTAACACGAAAGTTCTTTAAGTTCTTTTTAGATAAAAATTGAAATTACAGTTTTCACTCTTAACATACATTTAAGGAAAACAATAGCACCATCTCACGACTTCATCCCTCAAGTTATTTTCAAGCAGCAGACACAAGTAAGAGTCCATTCTTACATTTAGGATTAATTTAAGGTACACACATGAGGAAGGAATAACTTGCATCACAGTTCAGTGTCTTTTTATAGTTGGCTCAGGAAATAAATGCCATTTTCTGAAAGCCATTGAATTCAGAGTACCTGTGCACCTGGCTAAGGACCCTCATCTCAACCCATGGCGGGTGGGTGAAGTTCTCCATCTGTCATTAGGTGCTGATTAAGTTCAAAGTATTAGTTACTATTTTCCAGTCAGTGGCTGGATTTAAATATACTTAAACTAGCCGTAAACAGCCATTTTCTCTAGGTGAGAAAACCTTAAAGAAGAAAAGAAAAAACAAAGGAAAACAAAAGCAAGAATAAAATTGATCTCATCTACTTTTCCTTGCTGTAGACCTTCAGCATAGTGGGTAAAAAAATTTTTGTGGATAGTAATATCTTGATATTTATTTTCTTGGCACACACATTTTTCAGATAATATAATTCATGAAGAAACAAATTTCCAACAACTTATTTTAATGGCAATTTTTGAACTTTTGTTACTGATTTTAATAAAGAAAGAAAGAAACAAAACACCTCAGAAAATGCAAACAAAAGAAGGGAAAAAAAGTAAAGAAAAAATTCCACAGAAGTCTAATAAACCCACTCAGAGCTCAAAAGTGGTTTCATGGGAACAATATTTTGCCATGCTTATATACCTAAGTATGTGTTAAAACAAAAACAAGACAAACTTCTTTGCAAAATTCTGTCAAGGGCCCTGACCATTATGCAAACAAAATCTATTATTTTTCTATGTTTTTTAATGCATCTGTGACTCTGTTTGTGGAAATCACTTATCTGATAAGAAATCTGTATACTCTCCCCATACTGACTCATTATAAATAAAGGTCTGCATTGTGTTCCCACAAAAAGCAAGAAAATCTACCAGAGGAAGCATCACAATCGGCAGAGGTTGCGTAGAGTGGGTGATGTGAGTACTCCAATTTTTCACAATGCTTAAATTTTCATTTTATGAGCATACACCTATTCCAAAAAATTCATCGGTCATTGTTATTCTGTTTTCAAGGGCCTCCTTTCAAATTTTGTAGGTCTCAAACAAATTGGTTCACCAGATATAAAAAACACACCATTTGATTTACTTCCATTCTCTTCTCCATTACAGACATAGTCATCAATCTAGGACTTGCTATTACAAGACCCGAAATTTTCCTGTTCATGATTCTGTTTGGATTTTTCCACCCAGATGAGTGTTTTTTATTATTATGTGCCATCATAAAACTGGGGCACAGTGCTTAATGACATAGAAGTAACATAAACTTTTTAAAAATTGATTTGTCTTGTTTAGCCCTATTTACACAGGACCTATATAAGGCTAAGCAGTTGCAATGCCTATGGGAATTAAACAGGTATTAATAAAGTAAATTTTTAATACAGGCTCTGCTTTGTTAACCACTTTTTTTGAAGATCTTAGCATTAATGTGATTGTGTAAGTCATATCATTGGCGTTCCAGAAAACATACTGTCTGACATGGATTCCTAGTAAGGCTATAGGGCAGTAAGCCTTTATCTTTCTTAGAAAAAAAAAGTATGGGCAAAAAAAAATTTTTTTAACCTTCGTTTCACTATTTGTGCAGTACTTTGAGGCTGATTTACTTAACATTCCTCTAATGATTAATCAGAACATGGAAATAACACTCTCAGGGTGTGGCTAGTTAAACCGCGGAAAGCTTATGAATGTGAGAAAATGTTTTTAGAAGAAGATTCAGGTCAGGGGTAGTATTAAAAGAAAGGGAAAGGAAAGGTTTAATCAAGTCTACTGCTGCTATAATTCAGAAAGCATAACAGAGATCTTTTGAAGTAGACTACTTTTTGATAGCACCAAAAGCAGCTTTTAAGGGCAGAGGAGCCTAGACCAATGGTCTGCATACATTTTTGATATTTGTACTTATGCAAATAGTAAAACGTACAAATACAAATTAAAATGGATAAAATATGGATGGAATCTTAAAATTTTTTAAATTGTTACCAAATGTCTTACTAATTATGACAGCTTTCATGCTATCATTAGCAAATATTTCTGATTAATGGGACATAGAAAAAAACAATAAATTGCAGCATGCCTACTGTAAGCCCCTTTTGTACCATGGAACTCTTACTCTAACCCTAGCCCATGTTTGTAATCCATGATTTGTGATCTTCTGACATGTGGATTGAGGGAGTGCCAATCAGACTGATGGTAAACTATATCCTCCATGTATGTATAGCCATATAAATTATATGTACATATACTACCATAATAATGTTATGTACATTACAAAATACACAAAAAATAACAAAGATGAAAATAAATATAAATAGAAGTTCTATTTTAGTCCCACTCATGGTGGAGACCACTGGTTTAGACCAGGAAACTAAACCGCAAGGGGTACAGATACTATACCTGGTTCCCAAAAGGTCAAAAATATCTTAAGGCTTAGTTAGCAGAACAACTCGAGGCAAAACTCTTAGGTAACATATTAGAGAAAAGAAAGCTATTTCTACAAAGATCCAGATTAAGTGTCTCTTTTTTGCGCATCCTTCCATCCTTTATAGTGGCTCCTATAGGCCACTATAAAGAGGGCCTTTAAGAACCTGAATAGCCAAATCTCAAGAGACTGAAATCCTGTGCCCACAGTTAAACTTATATTTATGTTTTAAATGAATATCAGGTGTTTAGAATTTTCTTGATTGGGTGAGGATCATTGTATGTAAATCAGTAAGTCAAATTTGACTCCAGAGAATTCTATCAATTGAGATTTGTCCTGGGAGCTAAGAAGTAAGTACAGCCGTAAACAGACTCTTCTAGACTGAAGCTACAGGCTCTTCTGCTAAAGAGATTAAATTTTACAATTAAGGTACTGGTAGGATATATTTTCAGGGATGAAATAAAAGCCCCTCCCTATCCCACCTCCATTACATGCTGATCTGTCTTCTGAACAAAAGAGGCAATGATAGTACGGTAGGTAGAAGTTCAGTGACAAGATAGCCTAGCAAGTCCCTTTCTTGATAAGTCTTATACATAATTCTTTGCTCTCAGAAACGTGCACATGTTGGTCAAACACTGTAGAGTTAAACACCACACCACCATAACCAACCCCACCCCCGGCCCTGCCCCCACTGGGCAGGGAGGCCAGGATCTAAACAGGCTTAACGGTTAGTACTTTAATGAGTTGTCATTTCCTGTCTGATAAAGATTCTCACAGTATTTAACCACCAGTTTCCCTGGGGCCCCGACCAATACTAGAACTCTATTCATAGTGACTCAGAATGGATCTCAGACTCCTGACCTGATTCAACAATGACAGATTTCCCTGCAAATGAAACAAAAAGTCTTTCCTCCTTAGGTAGACTGCTCAGGAGAAGAGGCAGGCAAGGCAGAGGGGAAGTAGTTTATCAAACAATCTTTCTGAAGAAGCCAAAGGCCATCATGCTAAAATCCATTAATATTTATAGCCTTTCAGTCCTCAGAGATTAGAGAAAGAAAAAAAAAGATACAAATTGATCCCTAATTAATCCATGAACCCAGGAATATGAGAAGTAAATGAACTGGTGTTGGCTGCAAATAAACATATTTAACCCGGTAAAAATGGGATCCAGTAATCCCATGTGACTGAAATGAAAGAGTTAAAATCTAGAGCTTTCTCATATATACAAGTTTGAGTTGATAGTCTCTGGTACCATCTAAAATTCGTTGTGATTCAACCTCAGGATTTGGGATTAAAACATCTTGAATTTCATTCACAGCTGTGCCCCTTTCAAATTATTAAAACCTCTTTTGTACTCAAGTTAGTCCATTGTGCGCTGAGTAGAATTGACACCATGACACCATGGTGATGACACCATCAGTTTCCTAGCAGCTGTGTAGAAGGAAGACCACTGCTTTATCCAGAAACATCAGGTGTACTGTTTCTACTGCCTCACAGCATATTTCTATCACAGGCATCTTTCAAAAAAAAGTAACCCTAAATTGCACTTGCTTTCCTTTTTTAAAAAAAATTATTTATTTGTTTATTTTTGGCTGCATTGGGTCTTCGTTGCTGCATGCGGGCTTTCTCTAGTTGCAGCAAGCAGGGGTTACTCTTCATTGCAGTGTGCGGGCTTCTCATTGCAGTGGCTTCTCTTGCTGCCAAGCATGGGCTCTAGGCGCACAGGCTTTAGTAGTTGTGGCACGCAGGCTCAGTAGTTGTGGCTCACAGGCTCTAGAGCGCAGGCTCAGTAGTTGTGGTGCACGGGCTTAGTTGCTCCATGGCATGTGGGATCTTCCCAGACCAGGGCTCGAATTATGTCCCCTGCATTGGCAGGCGGATTCTTAACCACTGTGCCACCAGAGAAGCCCTGCACTTGCTTTTGAACATTTGCAATTGTTTTCTATAAGAATCAGGATGAAGGTAAGACCTCCTCACAATTAGCACGTACTCTTTGAAATATGCTATCATTAAAGGGCAGCTTTTGAAAACAAAACCTCATTTCAGAATTTTGAGTTGAGCAATAGAAGCCAAACAGGCATTTATGTTAACGAATGAGGGCAGAGCTAAAGAAGTGGTCTTAAATAAGAACCAAGTAAAAGTGATTGGCTGCTAAAACAAAACCCTGTTAAAAATCAACTGCTGCTGGTTGGATGACCCACTGAGTTCTAAGAAAGAAAGAAATCAGCAACAGGGACCCGCAGACCCAAAGGTCAAGAATAAAGAATAGTTTGTGGAATTTCAAATTTAAGGTGAAATAGCACGGAAGCTCACTGGCCTTTATATCATTCAAAGTGGCTTGACTGTGAGTGAAAAAAGTGACAGCATTGAAAACGAATTTAAACTTATCAAGAAAAATCTAGTTACTCCAACCATTAGGCAGAAACTCGCTAAATGCAGTAGATAACCTTAAAAACAAAAGCCAGGATCTCTGCCCTCAATGAACTTAATCTAGAAGGGTGATGAGAGGGAGCGGGGAAAAAAAATGCATTTAAACCTACAGTACAAAACCCAGTAGGTTTCTCAAAGTAACACCGGCAGTAACTAGTTTCAGCTGTGCCAGGTCAATACAAGTGTGAACAAGGATAGTAGACAGAAAGAACTCATGCTGACTCCCTATCACATTCACGAGGCAGCCATTTGAAACTAGCACTCTCGTCCAAATCTCCAACTTCAAGATTACCTCAGTAGCTCTGGCACGCGGGCTCTAGAGCGCAGGCTCAGTAGTTGTGGGCACGGCGTTAGTTGCTCCAAGGCACGTGGGATCTTCCCGGACCAGGGCTTGAACCCGTGTCCCCTGCATTGGCAGGTGGATTCTTAACCACTGTGCCACCAGGGAAGTCCCTTCATTCCAGTTTTGAAGGAAGAAGTGGTTAAGGAGAATAAATCAAACCACTCAGGCTTTTGATCCTATCTCCTTACAGCTCTTACCATTTACATGAATTTAAATATGTTTCAGTTTCCCCATGAACACAGTGATAGTAAGTACCTTATAGGTTTTATTATGCATATTCATAAAAACAAATGTAAAGCATCTGGCACACTGAGTGCTTACTAAATGTTATATCCAACCCACGTCCTTCCTTTTCTTCATTTGTATTTTCCATCTCTAGCTTTTAACCAGAGTATTTCCCTCAGCCTAAAATACACAGAGGTCTCTCCTAATAATGAATAAATGAATTCAATTAGTCAACAAATATTTATAGAACACTTAAAATGCGTCAGGTATGACCTTGGCCTGACTTTTTCTTTACCCACTATGTAGGTTAATATAATTGGGTTTTAGTTTTCATCATTCTACAGAAATGCTCTAATTATGGTTAATAGTAACTTCCTAATGTCCATTTCTTACCTTACAGTCTAACTCCATTGTTCTTGCTTTAACCTTTAACTATCTGCCTCCCAATATCTATAAGAAAAATAGAAAGGAGTTAAGAGTCAAAAGAGAAGATAAACTACAGGAAGAGGACACGAAAAAGAAGGAGTTTTCTATCTGAAGTACAGAAGATTATATTAAAATCAGCATGTACAACTGATTCTCAGCAGCTGGGGTCTTAAAACCTCTGTATCCTCCTCCGATTAATACAGTTATTTGTGTTCCACACTTCCATAACTTTTTCTGACAATGATCAAAAAAAGTCAAAGAGAATCAAATACATAAACCAGGTTTGTGTATTTTAAAATGAAAGGGTAGGGACTTCCCTGGTGGTGCAGTGGTTAAGAATCCATCTGCCAATGCAGGGGACACGGGTTCGAGCCCTGGTCCGGTAAGATCCCACATGCTGCGGAGAAACGGAGCCCATGCGCCACAACTACTGAGCCTGTGCTCTGGGCCCCGTGAGCCACAACTACAGAGACCACGTACCACAACCACCGAAGCCCGCGCGCCTAAAGCCTGTGCTCTGCAACAAGAGAAGCCACTGCAGTTAGAAGCCTGCGCACTGCAACAAAGAGTAGCCCCCTCTCGCCGCAACTTAGAGAAAACCCGTGTGCAGCAACAAAGACCCAACACAGCCAAAATAAATAAATAAATAAATAAAAATAATAAAATAAAATGAAAGGGTAGATTTTCTTTCTGTAGAAGAAAAAGTCCAGACCAATATGGCTCATTCTGACCACTTACAGAGTGAGGAACAAGAAACAACATTAAGATTCAAGCACTTAATTACTCACTGGTTAAAATGATCTCTCTTGCCACAGGCAAGTCTGACTCTTGAGGTCAAATGTCAAGTTAACTTAGAAATAGGAGACAGCAAAGAAGAGCATGGAACATTCTGTATCTGGTAAAAAAAGTCCCTGCTCCAGCCAACCCCATCCCCCGAGTTCAATGACTGAGTTATGGAAATTTTCTTGTGTGGTAAAACTGGGGACTTTGTCTTCCAATAAGACTCTGGCAACCTGACAATGAGCCAATGTTCTGCATATGGTTTGTTACGAGTCATATGCTTAATGTTATTTTCTGGGAATTCTCATCCTCTATTTGGTGAGAATATCAGAACATGTCATTTTAATCATGATTTTAAAGTTAGACTTGGTCATGCTCTTTAAGAAATATGTCCAGGTCTCTCTCATCGGAGAAAATCTAAAATTAAATAAAAATAAGTTTAAAATCAAAGAAAGAAAGAGAAAGAAAAAAAGAAAGAAGAAAGGAAGGAAGGAAGGAAGGAAGGAAGAAAGGAAGGAAGGAAGGAAGAAAGAGAGAGAGAGAGAAAGACAGAAAGAAGGAAGGAAGGAAGGAAGGAAGGAAGAAAAAGAAAGAAAGAAAGAAAGAAAGAAAGACTGCAACGAATGTAAGGCCTTAGAAGCTCTAAAGTTCCCTGGTTCTTTGGTTCTGTCCTCTGACTTACTTCAGCTTAGGATATCAGAGAGTGAAAAACTCCACTACGTGCCTAATCTTTTTTCAGAACCTTTTCTCTGTCCTCTTGCCAAACATACTATAAACCAAAAGGCTTTTTCAAGGCTATTATCTGTTCTAACCTTTCAGAATATGTAACTGATTCATTACATCTATTCAGATTTTCATATATAACTAGACAAACCCTTTGATTTAGGAATAGGTAATAGGGATACCTTTCCCTAAACCCAGTGATACTAATGATTACTTTCCAGAACTGTCCAAGAAATAAATCTACAAATAATTATTTCTGGTCAAGGGAGGGGAATTATTTACTCTTAAAATTACAATAAATTTTGGAGGTAAGGCTTATATTCTCTCTGGGACGTTATGACTGTCATACCATGATATACTATACTAAAAATACCACAGTCCAAAGACACACTTATGTAGCTGGGCCATTCCATAGTTACACTGAGACTAGAAGCCGTTTGGGGAAAGGGATATTTCTTTCAGTCATCAGTATAGCATTCAAACCTGTAAAAATCTGATCCTAAACCTCACCACCAGAGATGTAATGGTCAACACTAAATAATTCTTTCCCTGACACCTGGGGAGGTGAGTAGCCTGACATGGCAGGCCACAGGCACACCTGCCTAGACAAAATTTGACCCTAGACAAAACTAAGTTAACTTATCACAATGAAGGGTTATCTTGCTTATTGTCCAGTCTCTCTTTCATTCACCTTTTCCCTCTTCTATGTTGTCCCTTTTATCATATTCTAGGTTCCACTATGTGCTCATCTATCTTGCACTAAGAAATGCTCACAGAAGCATTGTCCAAAACAGCAAAAAAAGGGACTTCCCTGGTGGCACAGTGGTTAAGAATCCGCCTGCTAATGCAGGGGACACGGGTTCGAGCCCTGGTCCGGGAAGATCCCACATGCCGCGGAGCAACTAAGCCCGTGTGCCACAACGACTGAGCCTGCGCTCTAGAGCTGGTGAGCCACAACTACTGACCCCATGTGCCACAACTACTGAGCCTGCACTCTAGAGCCCGTGCTCTGCAACAAGAGAAGCCACCGCAATGAGAAGCTCACGCACCACAACGAAGACCCAATGCAGCCAAAAATAAATAAATAAAATAAAAAGTTAAAAAAAAAAGTAAATAGTAATAACAATTGCATATAAAGTGCTCACTATGTTTAATAAATAGTACCCTCAAGAATTATTTGTATAATCTTTGATGAAAAACTTTGTCCTGATAAAAGGTGTTTTACTGATCAGAGAGTCAAGAAATGGGTACTTCCTTTAAGGAGAAGTAGGCCTTCCCTCAATCTTCTCTGAGAGCATACAAAGTAGTCACCTAGCATGCTACCTTTCCATTCAGTCAGTAGAAACTTTGGAAAATGAGATGAGAACACAGGCAACATAAAAATTGAGAGGAAAGGCATTTTAAAAATCCACATGGCTTAGAATTTTAAATCACTTGATATGAGTACATTTCAACTACACTCTAAGATATTTTGAGACAGGACATTTTACATTTTGACTGGAAGTTGGAAAGATTACCAGTGGCCTCCTGAACTGGGGAAGAAATCCTACTCAAAGAAAATATATTATTTGAGAGAACAGCAGCTAAAAGTGGATACAGAGAGGAAATAAATAACTGGCCTGTGGCAGAGTTTATATTCAAACCTAGATTGGTTTTGTCTAAAGCCTGTGTGTTCTTTTCATATTTCACTCCATAGCTGTCCTTACTCTTGGGATTCATTTTTTCATTCTTCCTTGCCTTAGTATCTCATAATTTTATTTTAAATTTGAACTGTTGCTGACTTTTTCTTGGTCTTTTCTTTCGATTTTTACTCTACCATGGCAATTCACCACCCTCTTAATTGTGGGCACACAGTTTTAAACATCCTTCAAAAGGATTCCAGGACTTCCCTGGTGGCGCAGTGGTTAAGAATCCGCCTGCCAATGCAGGGGACACGGGTTTGAGCCCTGGTCCGGGAAGATCCCATATGCTGCGGAGCAACTAAGCCCGTGTGCCACAACTACTGAGCCTGTGCTCTAGGGCCTGCATACCACAACTACTGAGCCCACGTGCTGCAACTGCTGAAGCCTGCATGCATAGAGCCCCTGCTCCACAACAAGAGAAGCCACCGCAATGAGAAGCCCGCGCACCGCAACTAAGAGGAGCCCCCACTTGCTGCAACTAGAGAAAGCCCACGTGCAGCAACAAGACCCAACACAGCCCCCCGCAAAAAAAGGCTGTATTCCAAACTTTCTAGTTTAGTTTGATGATTTGCCATATATATATATATACACACCATTTATATCAGTAGTTTTTACAGTGTGAAAAGGGAGAACTAACAATCAAAGGAGAATGTTTCTATAGCAAATTACATGTAGTATTTTCAGTTCAACTCAACAATGAGTCTAGGGAATCAATCTGTTCTCCTTCCCTTTTCTGAAATAAATTGCTAAGCTATTTATTATGATATAAAAGAACAAATTTAGGTCTTCTAAAAATTCATTCTCCTGGTTTAACTTAATTTTCAGTCTAGGTTTGGTGATACTATTTATCATCATTTATTATCATCTGAACACTTATATAGCATTTCCTACTTCAAAATGTAGGAAAACAAACCATGTCAAGCTCAATTCGAGAATCTGATTAAAAGATAATTTTATTACAGACTAAGATGAAAAAGATACCCATTAGCATGTGGTAATAAAGAATTATTATTACAGCTAAGTCTAATTATTTATACTGCTTAATAGTTGATCTAGAAAAGAAGTTGATGGGTAATCCCTGTAGACAGTACTGGGGAAAAGATGAAGATATCAGGACGTTGCAACATTTGTCTGTTGCAAACAGTTTTTAAAATAAGACACACGCAAAACAAAACAAAACCACCACCCATTCCAGTAGGCCTTGAATATCTTAGAATAACTTTATGCAAAACCATCTTTAAGAAGAATCACTGGAATTTCTTTTTTTTTTTTTTTTTTGAGGGACTGTGCTAGAGGAGATAGTTAAGGGGAGGGACTACTGATTTTTTTTTAATTAATTAATTAAATCTTGGCTGCATTGGGTCTTCGTTGCCACGTACGGGCCCTCTCTAGTTGCGGCGAGTGGGGGCCACTCTTTGTTACGGTGCGCAGGCCCCTCATTGCGGTGGCCTCTCCTGTTGCAGAGTATGGGCTCTAGGCACATGGGCTTCAGTAGCTGTGGCACGTGGGCTTAGCTGCTCCACGGCATGTGGGATCTTCCCAGACCAGGGCTCGAACCCGTGTCCCCTGCATTGGCAGGAAGACTCTCAACCACTGCGCCACCAGGGAAGCCCAGGGCTACTGATTTTGAAAAACATAAGGAGTAAGAAATTCTAACTTTAATACATTGGCCTAAGCTTAAAGATACGTTTATTGCTATTTACTGTAGATAATTAATATAATTTCTTAGAAACTCCAAAGGCTGGGGAAACAGAAGAATCTGGGCTCTACAAATAATTTGCTGATTCTTACTGACCAGATCTTTATTTGGACACCACCTGTTCATTTATTCACCAGATATTTATCAAGCATCTGATATGCGTCAATCAAGATGCCAGATGCTATGGACACAACAGCGAACAAAAATAGGCATGGCCTCCGCCATTAAGAAGTTTACAGGTTAGTTGTAAAAGGACAGTAATCATACACCCTCAAACATGAATGTAAAAATACAACTGTCAGTGCATGTAGTACATACTGCTGAGAAAAGAGGTCCCTAGGAAAGAGGGTAATTGTGACCTAGTCAGGGAAGGTGGTTTTGTGAATATAGTAGCTGAAATCCAAAGGACATTATCTAGGCCAGTGATTCTCAATGGGATTGGTGGTGACAGTGGCGGTTTACTTGCCATGGAACATTTGGCAATGTTTGGGGACATTTTTGATTGTCACAACTGGGAGACACTATTGGCATCTAGTGAGTAGAGGAAAAGGACGCAGCTAAATATCTTACAATGCACAGGACAGTCCCCCACAACAAAGACATCTTATCTGGCCTAAAATGTCAATAGTGCCAAGGTTGAGAAACCCTGAACAGGACAAAGGGAAAAGCCTGAGCAAAGACCAATGGTGAGAGACTCAAGCAGAGAAAACTATAGGGGATAGCTCATTCAAGGCTATAGAGACCCAGTAGGGAGTTTTAGCTTTATCTTAAGAATGAAGGGGAAAACAAGTGAAGGGTTTCAAGAAGTGGAGGAACTGCGGAGTGAGGACAGTGGTGGCGACAGGCTCAGATATGATTTTTAAAAGGTTACTAACTGCAGTATGATGAACTGATTGGAAGGAAATGAAACTGGATGTGGGTGTTTGAGATAGGTAGCTAACTAATATAACTTCTTAGAAGCTCCAAAAGCTGGGGAAACAAAAGGTGGTAGTGGCGAGGATGTAGAAGTAGCTGGAAAACTTCCTTCTATAAATGTTCAGTATGGAAAAAGGAGAAAGAAAGAATGTAGGATGCTGCGTGCAAAGTCATTCCTACAATGTGTGGGTCTGTGTGGTTTGTGTGGTAGTCCTACATGTCCCTCAGAATTCTCTCAAGGTGGCACAATAATCTCTAGGAACGGATGAAATGTCTTCTTATTTTAAAAAAAGGGACAAGAATATTTCCTCTTTCTTTTCGAATGTGATATATGGTGACTTATAAACCACTTTGTAAGAATTCAGGCAACAAAAAACTGGAGTAATTAAAATTTAATTTACAAGCCATAATCCATATTTCTAATCACAAGTTTAGGAAGTAATAAAATCATTAGCTGGCTCCACTGAGTATATTCTCAAGAATATGTTTTTCCTCAATTATTACATTAATACCTAAGTAGAAAATATTAAAAACTATTTTATCATAGAATATATCATACATAGAAAAGAGTAAGTATAATATATAGTGCATGGTTCAAAGAATAATAAAACTGATACTCATGAGCTCACTACCAAGTGGCAGTTGTTTAATAGTGAATATTTTCATAAACGTCTTGTTTTATAAATGGCTTTTAAAATAAAGATTTGTGTTAAAACTACATAAAGGGCATTCCAACTTAACACTTTTCTACCACAGGGCAGTTAACGCTATTAAATGAAAAGAAAACCTCTCACCTGTAAACACTGAATAAAAAATCATATATTGAAAAAAAAAAAAGGGTTCACTTAATATCCGGTAGGATTCACATTCCAGTTGACATTAATCTGATTAACTAAACAGGTGTTTCTTTACTGTTTTATCAAAGTAAACTCCAAAAAATTTGTGACACTGTCATTTAAAGCGTATGTTAAAACTGCTCTTACTTCTTTAAACACAAAAATAAATGCTTTAGATAGTTTAGCCTTTTAAAATGGCCTAATTTTTCTCTAGTGAAGTAACAGATTCATAACACATATTTTGGTAATATCTTATCATGCCTTATTTAATGAAATATTAATATTTTATGTAAGATTTATATATAAATGAAATACAACTGTGTATCTGGCATCCAGTTTTGGCTAAAAGTCATAGCATTGTACCAAAGCACCATTAAACTCTAACTATACACACATGTCTTTTACATAAAGAGAATTTCATACTTCTTTGGAGGGGCAAGTCTAAAACTGCAAAGCTTCTTTTAAATCAAGAATTATATGACTTGATACATGTTTGGTTTAAAATTAAACAAGGATAATCTGAGCTTCATCCTTCCCTGCTGTAGGGAACGAGGTTCATCTTCAATTTAAATAATAACAGGGCAAAAGATTTTTCCTTCTCAAAAAATAAAGAGCTATCACAAAAATTCTATACCAACGAAGTCTTTTTTATATATTTCTTCCCATTCAAACCATGATAATATTAGTCCTTAAAGAATTACTCACCCAATGAAAGCCACCATCTGCTCCACTATGTGTTTGCTGAATGTTATGATAACGAAGATTTTCTGTAAAGAAAATGCCAGTTAAAATAAATATTTCTCATCAAAAAAAAAAACAACACAATATAAATTCACAATTCTGATAATAGTCTAAAAAGGTGACCATGCTGCTAATTGCAATTAAAAAAAATTTTAAGAAACAAAACAAAACACCATTTGACAAATGCTATGTACTTTGTATTTTAAAGATGTTTTTCCTTAAGCACAGTTCTAGTCTTGCCAGGATACGTGACCATGTCTGAGGGAGAAATGTGAGTCATGAAACCCAAGGCTGGGTGGATGTTCCACATGTTCTATGTGTTTTAATTTATTTTATTTATTTATTTTTGGCTGTGTTGGGTCTTCATTGCTGTGTGTGGGCTTTCTCTAGTTGCAGAGAGCGGGGGCTACTCTTCGTTGCGGTGCGTGGGCTTCTCATTGTGGTGGCTTCTCTTGTTGCAGAGCACAGACTCCTGGCATGCGGGCTTCAGCAGTTGTGGCATGTGGGCTCAGTAATTGTGGCTCACGGGCTTAGCTACTCCGTGGCATATGGGATCTTCCTGGACCAGGGCTTGAACCCGTGTCCCCTGCATTGGCAGGCAGATTCTTAACCACTGCGCCACCAGGGAAGCCCATTCTACGTGTTTCAGAATGGTGTATACAACTAAAGTCATGGGTTCCCATATAGCCTCCACCACTGAAATTAAAGCTTATCAGCCTGATGATAGGTGTCTGGGCTAAATCTAATCAAGAGGATCTTTGAAAAGACTATGTCCTTCCTGGACAGTTCTTATAAAAGTATCATGAAAGTTCCATTCTCAGATCCTGAATGAGCTTGGAATTTCAGGCTTCGGGTACAAGCAAAGGCATCAACAAGTTTTGGGGGATCCTTATCAGACCTGGGTCATTGTCAATTTGGTATTATTGAGGTATTCTGTATTAATTAAAGATGTTGATACGTAACTTACAAGTAAAGATGCCTTTAGGCTAATAGGTAGCAAATATTTTCAACTCAACAAATGTTACAAAAAGTATTTACTATGGATAATATAAGCATTATTAAGGGCTTTCAGGGAACACAAAGATGGGAAGAATACTTCTTCAATACCCTGAAGAAATTAAAAAATTTTTCTATACATAGTAGAAAGATGGTTAAGTACAAAAGATATAAACTGTAAATGTCATTAGCAGTGAAAACAATGTGTTACAGAAGTTGAGAGAAAGAAAAGGTCATATAAGTACAATTAATTAGAGATTCAAGAAGGTGATATTAAGGTTTAGCTTTAAAGGACTGAGAATAATTCTCTGAATAAATATGACTAATTCTAGATTCTCTCTCCCAGTTCCTGATAACAAACTCTCCAGTGCTTTGTTACTGTTGTTAAATAACTATAACTAGTTGTTAAGTAACTATAGCCTATGTAACCAAATGGGAGGGAAGAGAAATAAAATAAATAACAATAGTCTTCTTTTTAGCCATCCATTATGAATCTCAGGAAAGTGGCTAATTCAGACTAAAGCTCATTATTTCAGGTAGAAGACTAATAAGGCAATGATATTTTCTTAATGTCCTACAGTTAACAAAGACATTGGCAGCTGCACAGCTGGGTATGTGTGAGGAAATAAGACTAAAAAAATAAGTTCACAGTCCTTTTTGGTGTTTGTTTATGTATCTATTAATGTGAAAAAGGTATTTACTTATCTCATGAAAAAAGTAAGCACATATAGATATCAAACAATTACAAGATGGATGATGATTTATCAACAATCCTACACAAATGGTGTATGAAGATTATGAAACTAATAAGACAATTACAAGAGATCATTTAGGGAGAAAAGCATTAATATATGGGGACTCTTCTAGTATCCATACTAAAAGCCAGTTAATTGGAGCTATAAATCTTTTACTAAGAAACAGAGGTAATGGTTTGCCTCTCAGTGATTTCACCACCATGTGTTCCCTACCATCATTTCCTAACATTCAAAATAAGCCAATGTCCAGATAATTGCACAATTAGACTTTCTTGAAACAAAACAAGACTTTCTTCTTATATATAACAGCTTGAAAATTCACTGTGCTGGGCAAGACATTTAAGAACATATGTCTCAGAATCATTCAAGCTTGAGGTCTGGGTGGGGATTCTACCAAATAAACAAAAGGCACAGATCCCCAAAGAGCCCAGTCAGCCATGTCAACCATGTGCACAGAGGAAATAGGGTAGAGTAGGAATAATTTAAAATATATATATATGGGTGTAGGGAACTAATGGTGCCAGAATGAACAAAGAAGAAACTATATATCTATAAAAGAAGGGTCCCCCAATGGAAAGAAGTATCTTAGACTGATTCATATATTAAATATTTACTGAGTGCCAAGGACATGTCAGATGCTATTCTAGGCACTAGAATACCTTAGGGAGCCAAGAAACAAAAACCTCTGCCCTCATGGAGCTTATATTTCTGTACACGTATGTGTGGCGGTAGGGGGAAAGTTGAAAGGCAATAAATAATACACATGATAAGTAAATTATATGGTACATGAAATATTATCTGAGTATGTTGACTCCTTATTTTCTTCATCATTCAGGAGAAAGGAAATATTTCTAAGGGAACTTCTACAGGCTGAGGAATTGAACTTGTCCAGTAGAAAGAGAAATCCTTAATTAACATTATTAGGTGGGCTGATTTCAAACTTTTAGGGGAGGTTTAACAGATAGCACGATTTTGGTTTGAATTCTAGTCCCTCCCATCTATGAAATGGGGATAATAACCACCTCACAGGATTGTTCTGAGATAACCACGCAAACTGCCTGGCACAGGTCCTGATAAACAACAGGTATTAAACAATTCAGTTTTCGTGATCATATAAATACAGTTAAGAAGGCATTGCAAAAGAGTGGAAAGAACACTGAACTTGAAGCTGGCTCTGGTTCAAATTCCAGCTGTTACTTATTCTTTTAGGCAACTATTACCTATTTCCTTCTCTAAGTTTGATAATTACAAAATGGGAGTAGTAATTTCTCTATCCCAGGATTATAAGAATTAAATCGGGTGGCATACACTAAATACTTTAAAGTGTGAAGTACTATATTAAAACATTAAGCATTATTATGATAACTTGAAAAAATCTACTGAGAATGTTAAAAAAAAATACTATTTTTGAATATGCTATAATGAAAAGTCTGATAAGTTACATACCCTATAACTATAGGGTACTTTTAGCATAATATATTTTATTGTATTTTATAGAAAGTTAGTACATAAAGCAGGATACATTAAATTTATGGATTCCTAGAAAGGTTGCTGTTATAAAGGGAATTAAAATAATCTGTTATTGTTCCTTAGGTATTAATACTTTCACAGGACTTCAAAAAGCTAAATGATTTTATCATTTGAAAAACCCTATTATAGCATTTTAAATCTTTCCCAAAGTAACTAGCATTCCAGTATTTAAAAACCCATCGTCATTGAACAATACACTTAACATAAGTAGGAGCAATTATATTCCTTGAAGGAGGAAAAATAAAGCCTTGAAATTCTGAGTGGTTAGCATGGCCAGAGAGTAGATGTCAAGCTCAATAAACTCATCCTAAATGCCAAAGTCTAATATGAGAAACTGGGCAGGTAGAAGCAGCTGAAGTTTTCCTTTTTCATTCTTCTCTTCTAAGAACTGGAGGTAAAGAGGTGGTAAGCAAAA
This sequence comes from Neophocaena asiaeorientalis asiaeorientalis, assembly GCF_003031525.2. Taxonomy (NCBI): domain Eukaryota; kingdom Metazoa; phylum Chordata; class Mammalia; order Artiodactyla; family Phocoenidae; genus Neophocaena; species Neophocaena asiaeorientalis. The sequence goes on along the minus strand of NW_020174560.1, from coordinate 5,496,072 downwards.
ACTTGGGGGATAGACGTGCTTTTAATTATTAAGGAATCAGACCAGGGCATAGACATTACTCACTGTTCTTGCCCTTCCTTTGGTGAATGCTTCCTTCTTGCAAACCTCATTAATGAAGACATTCTTTCCACGTTAATTTTATTTTATTCTAGTAAGATTTGCCTTTTATACCACACCTATCGATTCGTATCACAGTCCTAGAAGCATATATCCATTTCCTCTCATTTAAGTTATTGGTCTCTTTTCTCTCCTCTATTTACACACACACACACACACACACACACAGACACAGCCCTATCCTAAAGATTTTGTTAAGAGTGTCTTTGAAGACCAACAGATTCTCACATCTCTAACCAAAACCCACATCTCTTCGCCTCCTCAGGGCCCCTTTCTTCCCCATTGTCCACATTAACATCTGGCTGGTATTTTGTAAAAGATATTTGTGCCTTGAGAGGAAGTGTTATATATAGAATGTGAGAAAGAAAAGTAGAATTAATGAAAAGGACTACTTCCTCAGCCTATGGTCAGTAAGGATAAAACATCTTTGGACTACGTATGTTAATATGGTGTGCAATTTTCCTATATAGGAACACTATTTTCGTTTGGTAAAATTCTTGGATAAACAGTTTCACAAGGCAAAAGTGAAATAAAGAAAGAAAGAGAGAAAGGAAGGGAGGGAGGAAAAAAGAAGGAAAGAAATAAAACAAGGAAAAAAAAGAATAAAGGGGAACAACTTTCCAATAGGAGTAGGGAAAACCTGCCCGAAATCCACTAACTTCCAAACGATGTTCCGTGGCTGAATACCTAAGCATGCTACCAACCAAGAAGCAGAACCAAAATCTTAACAATTTGCCTTGGAGAGAGCAAGGAGAATATGTTTTCAGTGTCTTTTAAGGGGTTCATCATCATTAAATAGGGAGTCAAAAGGGTATAATTACCTGGATGTGCATTTTAATTATTGCTTTTCCAATCAGGGTTGCACCAAAAAAAGTCCAAAAAGGTACAAGAAAGTGTCCACATGTTATTCCAGCCAGATCAAACAGAGGATTTGGAATCTATTTAAAAAAAGAAAAAATTAAAATGGAACGTCCATAAATAATCCAAAAACAGTTTAATTTTACCACCTATAGGTGTGTGGAATTATGTGTTAAGCCTTGTCTACCCCTGGAAAGAGAGGTATGGGTTCCCTGATCAGTACTAGACTGTCTGGATAGTTTGACAAGTATTCTAATGTCTCTATAAGTTGTGTCACATATTCATCCCAGGCGGTTGCTTAATTTGTTCAAAGCAAACACAGCTGTCCTTTTGTTTGCATTACTTATGACTAATGCCCCATAAATATACTTTTTTTCATCACATTAAAACTGGATAAAGCCAATGTATCAACAGGAATTTAATTCCATTCAGTAGATACTTGACCATTTGGTAGCTGTTTAATAAGGTGAGGTATAAATGAAGAAAAAGATTATCTAGAAAGTACTCACATCTACAGAAAACATTCTTGTAAATTCACAAATACATTTATAGGTGGCCGTGCTTTCATTTCTCAACATAAAGTAAAATACAAATAATGAATTTTTTTTATCTATGACAGCCCAAGGCCATGGGGTCATGCGATTCATTCTAGGAAGAAAATCAAGGGTGGAAATACAAGAGCACAGATTCAGCTGTTGTGAATACTCAGTCCCAGACAAAGAAGTGATTCACAACAAATACCTTTTCTGAACATTCCCACGTTTCAAGAATGCTAATAGATAATTTCATGTAAAAATGCAAAGAAACCACAAGCTCTTTTTGAGCACTTCATCCATTTTTCTCCCACAGAGGTACTCTTGTCCTGTGTCTGTTGGTGGAACCATTTATAAGCTAATTAATTTATATAATTTTGTGTTTGGACTTTCAAATAAAAGCCCAGTTGTTTAAAAGATATTTGTCACAAATGTTCTTTCAAAAACAATGACATAACTAAATCAGAATTCAAGTATTCTTCTGTTAATAAAACTCAGATTCAATAGCTTAATTTTATTTTTCTTATCCAAATTCAAATGCTTTATGCAATTTCATCTGTCTTATAACCATTTAATAACAATGTCACTTCCACATCCTTACAAGTGTCATTTCTTATATTTTCTCATATGACTCTCACAACTCCATGAATTAAAATTTTAATTGTTTTCCTTTATTATCAGGCTCCACAGCATATTGAAATGGAAATTAAAGTACACAAGATATGTAATGAGAGTAGATAAAAATTCGAAGTTTTATGTTGGATACTCTCAGAAGAGCATAATCAATGAATTTGTTGTTACATATGCATGTTACTTTTTTCAATTGTTAACTAAATACACAGAAAGGAAGATTAGAATTAAAAGAACTATTAACTAGCTTTGAGATTTTCCCTCAATTACGAGTTTTACCTTAGTTTAAATGTTAACAACAAAATAACTAATTAATAAATAAACTTCTGGGCTTCTCTGGTGGCACAGTAGTTAAGAATCCGCCTGCCAATGCAGGGGACACGGGTTCGAGCCCTGGTCCGGGAAGATCCCATGTGCTGCGGAGCAACTAAACATGTATGCCACAACTACTGAGCCTGAGCTCTAGAGCCAGTGAGCCACAACTACTGAGCCCGTGTGCCACAACTACTGAAGCTCGCATGCCTAGAGCCCGTGCTCCGCAACAAGAGAAACCACGGCAATGAGAAGCCCACGCACCACAATGAAGAGTAGCCCCCACTTGCCTCAATTAGGGAAAGCCCGTGCACAGCAACAAAGACCCAATGCAGCCAAATATAAATAAAATAAATAAATAAATTTATAAAAAACAAAAACAAACTTCTTCCTACCTTACCCTCTACTTACCTTCTTACCTAAAATCAAGTACACATACTTTTAATACTTTAATATAAGTATTAACAATTTCCTAGTAAAAAGTTCTTAGAGTGTCAAATCGATCTATTAATTTATGTTGGCTATTGACTATTCCTAGTCAAATATAAAGAAGATTGGCTAGTATAGAAAGTGGAATTTTAGCAGGGAAGACACAGGCATAGATGAGTGCCAAAGAATAAATATTTTTTGCTTTAATAAATCAAAGGTTCTTGTATTTTCCCCAGGAATAATGAAAGCTAACTTTTATTGAATTGTTAGGTACTTTTCTAAGGTTTCTACATCATCAACTCACTTAATTTCCAAAACAATGCTATATGATATTACATCCATTTTATAGACAGGAAAAGTGAGACAGACAGATTAAGCAATTTGTCCAGTATTAATGGCAGCAGACCATGATTTCAGGATTTCAACCCAGGCAACATGGCTCTCACACTGTTCTCTTAGCTTCTAAACTGAGGACATTATCGTTCTTTAGGCCTCTCAGCTTAATCCTATTCTGCTGGGCTTCCACAGCACCTTTCACTTATTATTGTATTTAAACTGTCTCCCTCACTAGACTTCAGAATCCTTGAGGAAAGGGAATACAGCTTTCACTTCTTCATCTAAGCAGTCAGGGGTTGATACAAAGCTGATGAATAACAATAAAAAATGGTTGAGCTCTGTCTTAGTTCACCTTCCAAGCACTGTGTTAGTTCATATGTATTATCTTAAATCCTCACATCAACCTTTGTAATGAGTGTCTTACTAACTCATTAAAAAAAAAAATTATTTATTTATTTAGGCTGCACTGGGTCTTAGTTGCGGCACGTGGGATCTTCATTGCGGCATGCGGGATCTTTAGTTGCGGCATACATGCAGGATCTAGTTCCCCGACCAGGGATCGAACCCGGGCCCCCTGCATTGGGAGTGTGGAGTCTTACACACTGGACCACCAGGGAAGTCCCTATTGCCCCATTTTAAACATTAGAAAACTAGGGCTCAAGGAGAGTAAATTGACACTGAGACTACATAGCTAAGAGGCAAACCTGGTTTAGGAACCCAAGTAAGCCTGACTCCAAAACCAATTCTCAACCCACTACATCACACTACAACATACCTACACATTGCTCAAATAGTTGAGATCAATATTGTTATAAAGAGCTTCTACACTGAAAAGAAAAGTTAGATTATAAAAATTTCTAGTATTGCCAGGGTCAAAAGACAGTAATTGAGGCACATGTATAGTTTAGAATATCTCTAGAATGTTGACATCACATTAGAAATTTTGGCGCCAAATGTCTTCCCTTTTTGGCCATTTACTTTGCTAAGGTGAGGAAAGGGGTACTCAAGGATATATTCAAGTTCTAATACATAATGGATAAAGTAACTGTGGGTCAGTAGACAATAATTTTCTGAATTTTACTTATAATTGAAGCTTTTATCATATCAACTAGATACATCTAGTTATTCTGGTCAAATCTACCACTGAACTACCAAGAATTGTGTACAGACTACCAAAGAAAACTTTGACCAAAATACCCCATTTCAAATGTAACTGTATCTATTATATTAGAAAAGGACGAGGATAAACACCAACTCATCAAGGAATGTCAATTTCATAAACCTGCAATTTGAGACATTAAGTTATTTTTTTATAGAGTTATTTTGTTATATACAGTTAGTAACTTTTTTCTTTTTTTAAATTTTATTTTTATTTTTGGCTGTGCTGGGTCTTCATCACTGTGTGCAGGCTTTCTCTAGTTGGGGAGAGCAGGGGCCACTCTTTGTTGGGGTGCGTGGGATTATCATTGTTGTGGCTTCTCTTGTTGCGAAGCATGGGCTCTAGGCGCGCGGGCTTCAGTAGTTGTGGCATGTGGGCTCAGTAGTCGTGGCTCGTGGGCTCTAGAGTGCAGGCTCAGTAGTTGCGGTGCATGGGCTTAGTTGCTCTGAGGCATGTGGGATCTTCCCGGACTAGGGCTTGAACCTGTGTCCCCTGCATTGGCAGGCAGATTCCTAACCACCACGCCACCAGGGAAGTCCTAATTAAGTTTTTGACACAAATAGCTTCTTAATTCACTGTAGCCAAAGATGTCCTTAACCTTGCCACAGATGTTTCAATTACCTAGCTAGGTGTTAAAGTCACTTAAGGAGGTTTTATATGAATTCTTCCTTATAACTAATGCCTGAAGCTTTGGAAAAAGACTACCTATCTGTAACTCTGGAAAGAATGAAGTCATTGTTATTTGCTTAAATGCACTTCATTATATATTCTTCATGAGAAAGATGGATTTTGTCTCTTTTTTCTTACTGAATCAAGCCATTTAGGTCTGAAGTCATCATGGTATGATGAAATGCTTGAAAGTCAATAAACAACATAGAAACCTATCCAACAGAAAACAGCTCATTTGATCAGTAAGGTGAATGATTAATAACATTATATACCTGTTAAAAATGATAATTATTTTTTCATTCAGTCATGTACTCTTTTTTTTTTTTTTTTGCGGTACGCGGGACTCTCACTGTTGTGGCCTCTCACGTTGCAGAGCACAGGCTCCAGAGGCACATTCTCAGCGGCCATGGCTCACGGGCTCAGCCGCTCTGCGGCATGTGGGATCTTCCCGGACCGGGGCACGAACCCGCGTCCCCTGCATCGGCAGGCGGACTCTCAACCACTGCGCCACCAAGGGAAGCCCCAGTCATGTACTTTTAAAAACAAATTGGATTGAAATATAAATCTACTTTTTTTGTTTTAAAGAAGATGTTGGGGGTAGGAGTTTATTAATTAATTATTTTTGCTGTGTTGGGTCTTCGTTTCTGTGTGAGGGCTTTCTCTAGTTGTGGCAAGCAGGGGTCACTCTTCAGTAAATCTACTATTTAAATACAATTCACTTACCGAAGCACAGGCCAAAATTCCAAAAAATCCAACCTTCTGTACTAGGTTTTGAACTGCCAGTTTAGCCCGGGAGGCGAAGTCCTGTATAAAAGGAGGATATCAAAACATTAATGAAAAGTAGAAGAAAGAAAGAAAGATGGCTCTTTACAGTTTATAATACCAAATGTCTCATAGTCTGAAAGCATTGATTCATTTAATAAGATGCATGATTAAAAAAAATCACAGCAGGGTGCACTGAAAAACATGCAAATAAAATCTTGATAAAACATTAACTACACATCCTTAAAGATGAACTTTTATCACATTTCAAGAATAAGCCAAAACACTGTTACTTTATTTTTTGGGTTCTCTCTGGATTAGCTAGGGATGAACAAAACGTTATAAACCAACCATGAACCAACCCATTCTTTTGGAAATGCTAGTCTACCACATATCTCTTTCTCTTTCCTTTAATTAACTCATCAGACTTACTCCCTCATTAATATCAGGGTAGGAAACCACAGGATTTTTCAAGATAGCCAATGAAGACACCTCTACTGATCATTGGCCAAAAGATGGAAAAAAAACAGTTATGTGGCAATAACTAACCATTCATTACCCCACAAAACAAAGAACATCCTACATTTACACAGTTTGTGCTAGTTATATAAAACGGTTTTCACAAACATTCTACTGGAGCCTTTCAATAATTCTCAGGTGTAGGCAGAGTAGATACTTAAGGCTCTAAAATCACTGCTCTTTTTATTTCACTCTTCTACCTCCCAGGCTGAAACATGCATTTGGCTGGCCAATTTATTTCCACGATTTTCTTCTTCTAGCATGAGGGTGCTGTAATTATATATATTTTTTCTTAAAAGTACCAGTCTGAAATTTGACTTTACCTGTTTTCTGGTTTTGAAATTGTATATACTCCAATCAAAATTTCAATGAAAATAATTGATACAATTAAAAGATATTAGCTAATGTGTGAATGTCTTTTTAGAAGTGTTCACGTCATAGAACACTCCTCTCTCTTTAGCTCAACATACTCTAATAGTCAACAATCTTATAGAATGATCATAATATAAATGATAGAAGGTTCCTTCATAGACCAGGAAGAGGGTTTAAAGCACTTCCCTAATCTACAACAGAAGTTGTAGATTCAAAAAACAAACACACAAAACCACTTTAACCCATAATATTATGTTGAACAGCTGTATCAAAGTGCAACAGTGAAGACTGAAATTAAAAAAAAAAAAAGACCTTCCACCTACTTACTTGCTGAGGATGGTGAGAAAGTCAAAGGAATTAAACCAATAATATATATTTGAAAAGATATTAACAGGGCTTCCCTAGTGGCACAATGGTTAGCAGTCCGCCTGTCAATGCAGGGGACACGGGTTTGAGCCCTTGTCCGGGAGGATCCCACATGCAGGGGAGCAACTAGGCCCGTGCGCCACGACTACTGAGCCTGTGCTCTAGAGCCCAAGAGCCACAACTACTGAGCCTGCGTGCCATAACTACTGAAGCCCACGTGCCTAGAGCCTGTGTTCAGCAACAAGAGAGGCCACTGCGATGAGAGGCCCATGCACCGCCACAAAGAGTAGCCCCCGCTCACAACTAGAGAAAGCCCGTGAGCAGCAACGAAGACCCAACACAGCCAAAAATAAACAAATAAAATAAATTAAAAAAAGAGATATTAACAGATATTAACAGTTAATACAAATACTTTCAAGTTCAAACATATAGGCTATTAAAGTTAATCATTAACTAAATTCTACAATGCAATTCTGTAATTTTGCAGTGTATTTTCAAAGACAGAATTTTTCTTTTTGGGATTAGGCTTACTCATCTAGTAAATAAAATATATCAGATTTAATATTTTTAAACAACTAAATTACTGCTGCAAAAGGTTCTCTATTTTTTTTCATATTTCTAACTGAAGATTTAATTTTTTTTCTTAAATTAACATTGACTGCATTAAGAGTGAAATACTGATTTTATTGACTTAAAAACTGGTTAGGAATATATAATGAAATCAGTTTTCCTATATAACTTATTTAAAACTATACATCCAATTGTCTTGAATAATTTACATAATTCACAAATTACTAAATTTGTAATTCATCAGAGCACTAAATAAAAACTGGCCATAATGAATAGAAATGTTTTGAGTTTTAAAATTACCAAATAATACTATTATATTATAAATTAGTTATGAAATTTTAATTAATATAGCCGAAGAGTTAAAAATATAAATTCAGGAAAACGCCTTCCTTCACAGCCCTTGATATCGTCATAGCAAATCTACTTTAGTGAAAGATGGTACTCAATTGTGAAGAAAAAGTAAAACAAAGAAAACAAAAACTATACAAATTTTATTTTAAAGACAACAAAACTTTTTATAAACCTATTTGCCAAGTCAGACTAATGTGGGAACATTTTTCTATCGCAGCATTTATGCAGTCTTCAGTATATAAAATTACAAAAAAATAGTTTTCTGCATAAAATAGTGTAGACAAGATCAACAAGGTGTTGTATATAAAAGGTATGCTATCCTGTTTTCCTTTATCTTAATTTCAAGGCTTTAGATTCTTATATTTATTTCAACCAAGTGACTATGATAGTGTCATCATTTTAAACTGATGGTATTTTTCTATTATAGAGATACATACACCCATACATTTAAATTGAAAAAGAGGTATGATTATACTAATTGGCTTATATAAAGGAAAAAATGTTTAACATTATGCAGATCAGCTAACATACAAACTAACAAAAATATTTAAGCCTAGAGAAGTTTAAGGAATCATATTTTTTAAAACATCCTGAAAGTAAGGAACTATTTTATCCCTTGGCAGAATCTCTTTACTTAACAGAAATTAGACAAGAAAAAAATGAAAATAAACTCCTTGTTCTTTCGGATGCCTGGGTGCCCATTATCAATTATCCTTAACAGTGCTTCAAGAATCTTTGTTTGAAGGAAAAGCGTTACTCTACCCAAATAAGTATAATAGAAAGTTCCCTTTACTCTTTTTTTTTTTAATTAATTTTTAGCTGGCATATTTTACAAGGAAAATAAGTTAAGTGCCTTTTTAATGGGGAGTTTTACTTTTTAAAAAGTCTAAAAGTCATCTAATGAAAATGGATTTCATAAATCTTACTATTACACACACACACACACACACACACACACACACACACACATACACACCATGACCATGCTACTTTCACTTCCTATAATTTATTTTCCAGGTCTTTCACAATATTCTTGGAATTAAAATTACATTTATATACTAAAAAATTCATAAAAGTTTAGTTAAATTAAGCTAATAAGTCTGCACAGTTGCTTTCATCACAAGAAACCAACAGAAGCTGAGTATGCAGCTCGAGGAAGAATTTTCTTGATGTTTTTCCTTGCCAGAGTAATGAAAACAAACTCAAGGCAGCATTACACTAGTATTTGCACCAAATCTGAAATACTTTACAGTGGTAAATTAACTCATATTTAGATTTCATAAACACAACTATATTTTGTTGTTTTTATTTTAAACTTATTTCACATTTAAAGTCATATTCAAAACTTACTGATATGGGTTTAAAGGCTTTGTTAACATTTATTAAAAACATCATTTTTTAATTGTCTAAAATGTTCTACATCTTAAAGGTAATTATATGTTCCTTGTTTGTTGCTCTGCAATTTTAGAAGTTATTTTTAAACAACTTCAGTACTTCTTCATTATTTGCATTTATTTGACAGCTTTCTAATGATGTAAAGCTAACATTTTCTATGCATTAAAATATTTCTGTTTGTGTTTGCTTTTAAAGTAAAGAGAGAAAAATGTACTATAGGTATAATATTAGACAATAAACACAACTCTCTCTCTCTCTCTCACACACACACACACACACACACATACACACAAAAACAGGAAAAAAAAACCTTCTTTTACTAAAGTTTAAAAAGAACAATTTCAAACAAAATTTGCTATTCTTTTTAGGCCATCAGATAAAATAAACTAGCCAAGAAAAACTGTGCACCAATAATAATAAACAACAATAATTTAAAGGAAAAGTTTAACAAATTAATATGTGAGATTCAAAATTCAAGTTAAATATCAAATTAATATTTCATTTTAATCGTTTTCTTTTTTTGCGTTTGTGGGAACTGTGTAGCAAGTTCAATTTGATTACTTACTTCCTCAATTGTCATTCTTCATTAAAAAAAAATCTGTACAACTAAAACCAAATTCCTTTTAATAGTTTCATTTCGCTGGATTCACATTTCACAACACTCAAGTATTTCACAATTTTAAGTGCCTGAGAGGGGTTTCATCCTCTAGCTCTATCTAAATAAGCAGCATGCATTTACAACTAGTAATCATGTATCATTTTCTACTTTTTAAAAGTAAATAAACAAAATACAAGTAAATAAAATTATCTTTCCCACTCCCACTGATAGTGATTATGTACGTAACCAATCATGTTTCTGAAAGTAAGAATGAGAGACACCAGGAACATTTCTCCAATGACTACAGAAGGCAGATGAAGAAAAGTTACAATAAGTCCTTACTACTGAGATTTCAAGGATTAATAAAGAAAAACAGACAATGCCTTCAAGTATGAATATTCCTGCACTACTTTTGTTTCACATTTCATCTTCCTAAGAAATATATTTAAGATTAAGAGAAGAGAAACTGTACAGCTAATTATAATAATTAGCTTGCAAAATACTAATTTTTGAACTGAAGAAGTCAACTTAGATCTAAATATATAAAATAATGTTTATCTTCAAAGGGCAACAGAAAATCTTTCCAGTTTCATGATAAGGGATCACATTAAATTCCAAGATTTCTTTCAAAGCAACAGATAATCCCTAAACATGTAAAATGAATGCATTATTACTGGAGGTAAGTATGTATTCGGTTAATACCTTATGTTAGTTTGAGCTGAACTATCATCATCAGTGTGAGGTAACTGGTCAGCAGTTTTATAAATTAACTGCCTTCTTAACATGTTATATGTTAAAACTTCTTTTCTTTAAAATATATATATATATTTAAAGGATTTTATCTTATTTTTATTCTTTTTGGCTGTGCCATGTGGCTTGCGGTATCTTAGTTCCCCGACTAGGGATTGAACCTGGGCCCCCGGCACTGAAAGCCTGGAATCCTAACCACTGGCCACCAGGGAATTCCCTATGTTAAAACTTCTGCTGAGCTATTGCTCTTCTTGGGTTTGACACTGAAGTGGCTGCAGGGTCAATACTAAAAACCACAGAGCAACTGTTTCAATAATTTCTTGTGTATAAAAGGAATTTGTGTTAATATCTACTGTATTTGTGAAGTTCTTTTGGCATCTAAAAATGACTTGTTAATTCCTGTGTCCCAGTCAAATATGTTGTGTCATATTATTCTCTATTAACCAGAAATGGAGCTAAATAGTAATGATGACTTAATGTTGTAAGCTGTTTCAGCATCATGGACAATCAGTCTGAAATATTAACTTGTTAAGATCCTAATAACCATGTAATTAAGTATTTTCTACAATGACTAATATTTTACACATGGTAAAGAACACAGTTAATGGGTACGATTAATTATTATCTTCACAGAAACTACAATGAAACATAACTCATAACTTTTAAATCTTTCTCCTCTTAAAAACAGAATAAAGGGCTTCCCTGGTGGCACAGTGGTTGAGAGTTCACCTGCCGATGCAGGGGACATGGGTTCATGCCCCGGTCCGGGAAGATCCCACATGCCGCGGAGCGGCTGGGCCCGTGAGCAATGGCTGCTGAGCCTGCATGTCCAGAGCCTCTGCTCCGCAACAGGAGAAGCCACAAAAGTGAGAGGCCCGCGTACCGCAAACAAAACAAAACAAAACAGAATAAAATGTTTCCTAACTGCAATTTCCTACCTGTTATCAGGACTCTTTATGAGCTATTTTCACAGAAAGATATAGAGCGTTAATTTATTAAATTCAAAGTGAGCAAAATAGTTTATTTTAGTGTTGACATCCTTAACAATATCATTAATGTAACTGGTATGTTTTTAATATTGCGTATCTGAGGTCTCCTTTATATGCAGTATAATTTCAAAAGAGTCACATATCATCTTTTTTTTTTTTTTTAAGGTGTTTTTGATGTTGACCATTTTTTGGGAAGTCTTTGTTGAATTTGTTGCAACATTGCTGCTGCTCTCTGTTTTTGGCTTTTTTGGCCATGAGCCACGTGGGATCTTAGCTTCCCAATCAGGGATCAAACCTGCACCCCCTGCATTGGAAGGCGAAGTCTTAACTACTGGACTGCCAGGGAAGTCCCTGTTCTTTTTTTGAATTATAATGGACTCACACAAACTTATAAGATGAAGATTGCTAAGAAACAAACTCTAGAATTACAAGATAAAGTAGGGATATTAATTTGATGAAGTAAAGTGATTGTGACAATAGAAACTAATTAATAAATTTTTAATTCAGTACCTACAGGATGCTGGATTACAAAATACACACACATTTACCAAAAAAAGTGATCAGAACAGAGTGGTGCAACTACTTTTGAAAATGAAAGTTTCAATATCCAATTTATAGCTTTTACATTATTAAATCAGAGATGATCCCTGGGATTCCTATTTAAATTGGAAATTAGGGTAGAATTCTATAATAGAGCAAATGAATACATCATATAAACACATTTCAGGAAAGCAATTTTATTCTAGAAATACAGATTTAGAACTTTTAATAAGAGATTAGAGAGTTCTCATTCAGGAGGCCAACACAGGAAGAAGCTCTTGAACTCACCTCCTCCCATGAACACTCTGAACTCACAACTCCCATCTTCTTCCTGTAGAGCAAAAGGCTTGGCTTCCCACAAACCCACACCTGATGACCCAACTTTTAAGACTTCCACCTGATAGACAGGCCCCCAAAACATCTAGATTTGAAAGTCAACAGGACTTGTGTCCATGAGACCCACAAGATTATAGTGGACTAAGAGATACCAAAATAAGAAAGTAATATTTTTTTTAAGTAATATTAACATATCTAAAAGGAGAAATAGACAGCAATACAATAACAGTAGGAGACTTCAATACAATACTCCACTTTTACCAATGGATAGATCATCCAGACTGAAAATCAATAAGGAAACATTGGACTTAAATGACACATAAGACTAGTGGGACTTAACAGACATTTACAGAACATTCCATCCAAAAGCATCAGAATATACATTCTTCTTTAGCACACATGGAACATTATCCAGGATAGATCATGTATTAGAACATAAGACAAGTATTAATAAATTTAAGAAGACTGAAATCATATCAAGTATCTCTTCTGGCCACAGTGGTATAAAACTAAAAATCAATTTCAAGAAGAAAATTGGAAAATTCACAAATGTGTGAAGATTTAACAACACGCTATTGAATGACCAATGGGTCAAGGAACTCAAAAGTGAAATTAAAAAAATATCTTGAGACAAATGAAATTGGAAACACAAAATAGGAAAGCTTAATGGATGCAGCAAAAGCAGTTCTAAGAGGGAAATTCATAGTGATAAATGCATACATTAAGAACAAGATCTCAAACAACCTAACTTTATACCTCAAGGAACTAGAACACAAAGCACAAACTAAGCCCAAAGTTAGTGGAAGGAAGGAAATAACAAAGATCATAGTGGAAATAAATGAAATAGACTAGAAAAACAATAGAAGAAGTCAATGAAACTAAGATGATTTTTGGAGAAGATAAATTAGACAAAACTTTAGCTAGACTCACCAAGAAAAAAGGGGGCTTAAATAAATAAAGTAAAAAATGAAAGAGGAGACATGACAACTGACACCATATAACTACAAAGATTCATAAGAGTCTATTATGAACAATGACATGCTGAAAAATTGAACAACCTAGAGAAATGGACACATTTCTAGAAATCTACAACCTACCAACACTGAATCATGAAGAAATAGGAAATCTGAACAGACTAATTACTAGTAAGGAGATTGAATTAGTAATCAAAAATCTCCCAACAAAGAAAAGTCCAGGAACACATGGTTTCACTAGTGAATTCCACCATATATTTAAAGAACTAACACCACTCTTCTCAAACTCTTCCAAAAAACTGAAGAGGAGGGATCACTTGCAAATTCATTTTAAGAGGCCAGCAAAACCAAAACCAGACAAGGACACTACAAGTAAAGAAAATTATTGGCCAATATCCCTGATGAACACAGATGCAAAAATCCTCCAAAAAAAATGGAAAAATCATCATACAAATTCTCAACAAAGTGGGTCCAGAGGCCATATATGACAAAGAGGCCATATATGACAAGCCCACAGCTAATATCATAGTCTTGTGAAAAACTGAAAGCTTTTCCTCTAAGATTAAGAAGAAGACAGGATGCTTACTCTCTTATCATTTTTATTCAAATGGGAAATGAAAAAGTAAAACCTTCTCTGTTGGCAGATGACCTGATGTTATATACAGAAAATCTTAAAAACTCCACCAGAAAACTGTTAGAACTAATCAACTAATTCAGTCAAGCTGGAGAATAAAAAATCAATATACAAAAATCTATTGTGGGGACCTCCCTGGTGGCGCAGTGGTTAAGAATCCGCCTGCCAATACAGGGGACATGTGTTTGAGCCCTGCTCCAGAAAGATCCCACATGCTGCAGAGCAACTAAGCCTGTGTGCCATAACTACTGAGCCTGTGCTCTAGAGCCCGTGTGCCACAGCTATGGAAACCCACGTGCCTAGAGCCCATGCTCCACAACAAAGAGAAGCCATCACAATGAAAAGCCCGCACACCACAACAAAGAGTAGCCCCTGCTCGCCACAACTAGAGGGAAAGCCCATATGCTGCAAAAAAGACCCAATGCAGCCAAAAAAAAATCTATTGTGTTTCTATACACTAATAATGAACTATCAGAAAAAGAAATTAAGAAAACATTTGCATTTACAATTGCACCAAAAAAGAAAATACCTAGGAATACATTTAACCAAGGAGGTAAAAAACCTGCACACTGAAAGCTATAAGACACTGAGGAAAGAAACTGAAGAAGACACAAATAAATGGAAAGACATTATATGCTCATGGGTTGGAAGAATATTGTTCAAGTGTCCATACTACTCAAAACAATCTACAGATTCAATGCAATCTCAAACAAAATTCCAATGGCATTTGTCACAGAAATAGAACAAACGATCCCCAAATCTGTATGGAATGACAGAAGACCCAGAATAGCCAAAGCAATCTTAGTAAAGATGAACAAAGCTGGGGCCATCATGCTTTCTGATTCCAAACTGTATTATAAAGCTACAGTAATCAAAACTGTATGATACTGGCTTAAAAACTGACACACAGATCAATGGAAAAGAATAGAGAGCCCAGAAATAAACCCTCACATATATGAAATATTAATTTATGACAAAGGAGCCAAGAATATACCATGGGGTGGGGCTTCCCTGGTGGCCCAGTGGTTGAGAGTCCGCCTGCCAATGCAGGGGACATGGGTTTGTGCCCCGGTCTGGGAGGATCCCACATGCCGTGGAGCGGCTGGGCCGCTGGGCCTGCGCGTCCGGAGCCTGTGCTCTGCAATGGGAGAGGCCACAGCAGTGAGAGCCCCGTGTACCACACACACACAAAAAAATATATATATATACAATGGGGAAAGAATAGTCTCTTCAACAAATGGTGATGAAAAAAATTAGATAGCCACATGCAAAAGAATCAAACTGGACCCCTATCTTACACCACACACAAAAATCAATTCAAGATGGATTAAACACTAGAACATATGATCTGAAACCATAAAACTCCTAGAAGAAAACATAGGGGGTAAGCCCCTTGACTTTGGTCTTAGCAATGATTTTTTGGATATGACACCAAAGCAAAGGCAACAAAACCAAAAATAAACAAGTAGGATTACATCAAATTAAAAAGCTTTGTACAGCAAAGGAAACCATCAACAACATGAAAACACAACATAACAACTGGAAGAAAATTTTTGCAAACCATGTATCTAACAAGGGGTTAATATCCAAAATAAATAGGGAACTCACACAATTCAATAGAAGAAAATCTGATTAAAAAATAGGTAGAGGATACGAACAGATATTTTTCCAAAAAGACGCACATATGGCAAACAGGTACATGAAAAGGTGCTCAACACTAATCATCAGGGAAATCAAAACCATCATGAGATATCACCTCACAACTATTAGAATGGCTATCATAAAACAGACAAGAGATAACAAGTGTTCGGATTTCCCTGGTGGTCCAGTGGTTAAGATTCCACCTTTCAATGCAGGGGACGCGGGTTCAATCCCTGGTCAGGGAACTAATATCCCACATGCCGCGGGGCAACTAAGTCCGCGTGCCGCAACTACAAAGCCATGCACTGTGGAGCCTGCGTGCCGCAACTAGAGAAAAGCCCGCACACCGCAATGAAGAGCCCGTGCACCGCAATGAAAGATCTTGTGTGCCGCAATTAAGACGCGATGCAGCCAAAAATAAATAATAAATAAACATTAAAAACTAAAAAAAGGGCTTCCCTGGTGGCGCAGTGGTTGAGAGTCCACCTGCCGATGCAGGGGACATGGGTTCGTGCCCCGGTCCGGGAGGATCCCACATGCCACAGAGCGGCTGGGCCCATGAGCCATGGCCGCTGAGCCTGCGCGTCCGGAGCCTGTGCTCCGCGTCAGGAGAGGCGAGAGCAGTGAGAGGCCCGCGTACCGCAAAAAAAAATAAATAAATAAAAATAAAAAATAAAATAATAAAAAAAAAAGAGATAACAAGTGTTGGCAAAGATGAGGAGAAAAAGACGTGCACTGTTGGTGGGAATGGGTACAGCCAGTATGAAGGGTACTCGAAAAATTAAAATTAGAACTACCATATGACCCAACAATTTCACTTCTGGGTTTTGGTCCAAAAGAAATGAAATCACTATCTTGAAAAAATATCTGCAACGCCCCCCCGCCAGGTTTATTGAAATATTATTACTTACAATAGCCAAGACATGGAAAGAACCTAAGTGTCTACTGATGGATGAATAAAGAAAATGTGGGATATATACATAAAGATAGAAAGACACACATTGTAATATTATTCAGTCATAAAAAAGAAGGAAATCTTGCCATCTGCAACAACATGGATAGATTTAGAGGGCATTATGTTAAGTCAAATAAGTCAGAGAAAGACAAATACTATATGATCTCACTTTATATGTGCAATCTAAAAAAAAAACCCTGAGATCATACATACAGAAAACCAGGTTGGTGACTGCCAGAGGCAGATGGATGGAGGATGGGTGATACGGGCATAGGTGGTCAAAAGGTACAAACTTCCAGTTAAAAGATAAATAAGTTCTGGGGATGTAATGTACAGCATGGTGATTCTGATTAACAGGACTGTACTGTATATTTGAAAGTTAAGAGAGATCTTAAAAGTTCTCATCACAAGAAAAAAAAATTTGTAACAATATGTGGTGATGGATGTTAACTAAACTTATTGTGGTAATAATTTTGCAGTATATACATACATCAAATCATTATGTTGTACATCTAAAACTAATACAATGTTATATGTCAATTTATCTCAATTAAGAAAAATAAGGATTCAGCAGTTAAAAAGAAGGAAAAAAAACAATAAGGAAGTAATGGTTCCTTAGATGGTTCACAGATGGGGCAAAAATCAAAACTGTAAATAACAAATATGAGAAATCTGTGTACTCCAATGTGTAACGAGTAAACATTTGTTTTATTGTCTTCATATCCCATCCGGTACACTACTTTTTAGGAAGTTAAAAATAATGATTATAAAACAGTATTGGATTTTCTAGCTAGAATTATTTATTGCTTGCTTTTGTCATTATCTAAAAATGGGATATGGTTTCCTTCTCTCTGACACATTAAAAATAAAATTGAAGAACATAAACACCATCTTTTCCCCTTTGAAAAAGGGGGGATTACACATAAAACACATACATATAAAAATCAGATCACACATTAATCAAAATCTATGAAGTCATGTCTAAAAATGAACACAAAGAAGATCTGTGTATTTTCTGAAACAGTAAGAACCATTTATTTTGGCAACTAGCTAAATTTAATACGTACTAAAAACGTGATCCATCTAGAAATCTGAAAATTCAGATTTTGCTCCTGTTCATATTTATACATTTCTATTATTTAGTATGGTTTTATTAGACTGCATATTGTGAAAATTTAGTTGGTCACAAATAGCATCTTTTTAATGAACAGAATAAAAATGTGAGATCAGTACATGTGATACAAGTAAATACTGTTTCACAAAACATTATTTCAGTTACACACGCATAGGCCCTAAGTACAATCAATGTAGTCTGTAACATGGAGTACAGTAAAAAATAAAGGTCCATGAGTGACACACATTTCAGAGAGTTGTGCCTAAAATAGAAAGATATCAGCTATATCAGCTATATAATTAAATGAATTTCTACATGTACTCGTATATTTATTACCAAATTTACTTTGGTGGGAGGGTGGTAAAGCTATTTTTTTTTTAGCTGTACAGCAGATACACAGTAATGTACATAAATCTAAAATATACATCTTGGTGAAATCTTACAATGAACACACCCATGTAACTACCACCAAGATCCAGATACAGAACATTACCAGAACTCCAGAAACCCTACTGGTGGCACTACTAGTAATTACTTCTTCTCCCAAAATAACCACTATCATTGACTTCTATTACTATAAATGTAGCTTGCCTATTTTTGAACTTTATATAAATGGAATTATACAGTAGGTCCTCTTTTATTTCTGGCTTCTGTAGTCAACATTATGTCCATGTGATTCACTCCTGCTGTTGCACGTGGCAATAATCAATTTGCTGCCTTTGTATGAATATACCACAATTTATTTATTCTACTGTTGGTGGACGTTAGGGTTGTTTCTAGTTTGGGGTTATTACAAATAATGCTGCTATGACTACTCTTGTCAAGTCTTCTGGAGCATCTTTCTTCTAGGTATAAATCTACAAAATGGAACCGCTAGATCGTAGGCTATGTTTATGTAGACAGTGCCAAACACTTTTCAAAAGTCGTTGTAACATAAATTACTCTTAATATTGCTTCCATGTTGCCAGTTGATAATAAATCTCAATTGAAAAAAAATCTAAACCTTTTTACTTTCCTACAGATGGTTCTAATGAGTCTGTCTGTGGTAATTAGTAGCTTTGATAACTCAAACATATGAAGACTGAATAAATTCAACCATGAAAAGAGGAGGAAAAGAAAAGCTTTAAGTGCTGAGTTTTGGGAAAACTACATATAGTTTTTACCCATACAGAATTTTAGAAGACAAAATTAGAACCAAAATTCTTATTTAAAAGCAATTAAATTCAACCCAAAAAAGCTGGTAACTACCATATATATATGGTATATGCATGCATGGTAATAAAGAATATAAAGATGAGGACATTGTGGTTTGACCATTAATTCTATAAACGTTTAGCAAGTGTTTACTACAATGCCAAATGCTAGTACAGGAGCAACGGATACAACACTGAATCAAACTGATAATCTGGATCCTCATGGAGCTTACAGTTTAATGGGAGGAGACAAAAACTACAAAATGGGGTGGCAGGCAAGTTGTAATTTTAAATACGATGGTTGGAGAAGGCCTGACAGAAAAGGTAACATTTGATTAAAAACGTAAAGGAGGTGAGGGAATAAGCCAGGCTAAGAATGTAGAGGAAGACTGTTCCAGCAAGTTTTTTCTCTTGAGAGATAAAATAAATAATCTAGTGTGTATATGTGGATGGTGGGTGGGTTGCAATTGGTAGAGATGGGGAAAGAGATGACTCAGGAAACCTACTGAGTTTGAGACGGAAACTGAAAAAATGAAAAGGAAAGCATGAAAAAGAGAAACAGAATATAAGAACACCAGTTCTACAGATTTACTGCAATATCAAATGATAGAGCACCAACTTTGTTGTTTTCAAACTTCCCTGAGCCACAGTTTCTTCATCTTTTCTGCAAAATGATGATAATAATATCTATCACCATGATAATTAAGAGACAAAACTGATTATGGGACAAAATTGTTTAGACTGATATTACTTGACATTACTATCAAGAAAGAAACCCTGAGAACCAATGAAATAAAATACCTTGTCAGAATTTTTAAGACACTATGTGAGCTCAGTTCTAGGGCAACATCACAAGTTGAGGGGATAAGAGGCTTTTGTTTTGTTTTGTTTCTAATTTCAAAAAGAGAAGAGCAACATGTTAATATCAAGGAAGGAAGAGGGCTACAAAACAGGAAGGAGGAAAGGAAGGAAATGCATTAAGAATTGAAAATTTATCAAATCTGCCTTGCAGTGCAACCAAGTAGTTTACCAAATACTCCATGACAAGAGGGTAACGATAGATGAGATTACTACACATGAATGCTAGTTCTTAATCAACATATTCTTGTCTCCAGGAAATAAGAGGAAATTCTTTAGTTATTTACATCTGTAATGGTCACCTCACCATGATTACTAACCGTAAAACTCACAAATCATCTATTAGACATAAAATATCTCTTGGGTAGTCTAGGAGCAAAGAAGAGATGGAAGAAATAAGGTTTCAGGAGACTTTCTCAGGGTCTGACCATCAGCATTTGCTAACATTTTCAGATAAAAAGTAGAGCAGTATTTTTGGAAGTTCCAGATAACTACACAGAGTTTTTTCCTCCTTTTCACAGTCCAAGCTACCAGCAGTAAAACCAGCCAGTATCTGCTGCTTCCTTTTCCTCCCTCTATCCCTGCTTAGCTTTCTGTTGAAAAGAAACCACATGGTAATTCTTAGGAAGGCAGGCAGGCTGGCATCCACTCCTATCAGTGCCTGCCTGGCCTCTACTTGAAATAACAACGAACACTGTAGCCTAAGAAGAACAACAGTGCTCTAGACACTCAGGGAAAATGTCTGAGTATGCAAGATTTATTAGAAATGACACATTACACAAGTAATGCATTTTTCTTTTCTTCTCTCTTTTTTCCTGTCTGAAGCCAGTATCTCCTCATGTGATCTTCTCATGTCTCACCAGAAAGGGTATTTACCAAATCTTAGTTGATGCTAGGGGGGAAAAAAATCACCCTTCATTTTTAGCATTTATAATTGATTGTATTTTGGTTGTAAGTAACTAATGAATAACTTTTATTTCCAGATTAAAACTGGAATTTAAACAAAAAGCATATGACAATCTACTGTGTAAGTAAAAACAATAATACTGTGAATGAAAAAAAAGGGGGGAAAAAGTAAAAATGGTTGAGATGAACTCAGACATGCAAAGCTATGAAAACTAGGTCAGTACAGAATTTACAAAATTGTCAGGGACAGGAAACTTAAGAGACCGAAAACAAAGGATAAAGATAAATGGGATCATCTCTATGATGAGAAATGTAAATAGTGGGATTCTTTCCTAAGATAGACCCATTCATCCCACTTAACAAGTTTATAAATGGTCCTGAAAAAAGGAACAGAGTTTAAGTTCTAAACCTACAGCTGAAATTAAAATTATAAAGTGCCAAAATCATGGCAGTATATTTAAAGATCATGTAAACTTGAGAGAGAAAAAGGAAATGTGGAAGGTAAGTTTCAAAGTGGATAACAGTAAGATAACACATTTAGGGAAAAATTATTTAAATGTAAAATGATGGGGAATTCCCTGGCAGTCCAGTGATTAGGACACTGCTTTCACTGCTGAGAACCTGGGTTCGATTCCTGGTCAGGGAGCTAAGATCCTGCAAGCCACGCAACGTGGCTAAAAAAATATATATATAGATATAGATAGATATAGATAGATAGATAGATAGATAAAGTGATGGGTTATAAAAGTTTCCAGTTATGAACAAAGGAAAGGGAACTGGGAGTGGTCTCCCAAGTAAACAGTTTATTGAAGTAAACAATTTATTAAAAACATCAGTAAAATGCATTGCCAAACAGGACTGTGGTTGTAGAAATCTGAAAACACACAAGTACAGTAGTGTAATTGTCCCTGAAAAATCATATGCAGTTCTGACAACTTCATGTCAGAAAAAAACATAAAAGGATTAGATAAAGATCCATGGGGGGAGCACGAATTAAAATGATCCAAGAGTTTGGGGTTATTAGATATAAAAAGTAAATGATTATTTTTTTAGAAAGGCTGAAAAGGTAACTGATTAAAATCTATAAAGTTATGGAAAGAGGAAAGGAAAAGTGTTTAAAAAAAATCTTACAATACTAGAATGAGGGTAGCGCCCTTTATAACGTGAAAGAGGCAAATTTAAAACAAACAAATGGAAGCATGGCTTTAAATAACAGCCTATGAACTTACTGAAGTCTTTACCTCAAGAAGTAGTAAAAATAAATTTTTACAAGTTTTGATAAATTAATGGATGCAGACCCTTATCAGGGAAGGCGCACAAGGAAGTCTAGAGTACATGCCTACTTTTGAGGGGAGCACTGTATTAATTACCATGCCTACTTCCTGGTGTCTCTACATAGTCCTTTAGTTTAAAAGCACGATAGTCATGTTTATTACATGGTGAGGCCCAAGACAGGAAAATGGGAAGAACACTCTACCAAGAGAAATTTCCTTAAATACTCAGCAAGAAAGAACTACATATCTGTTACGACAAACCAAGAACCTTGACGAATTAGAAACAAAAACACCTTTTGTAATAGGAAATGAGCATAATAGTTACTCTGCTGTCAATGTCTTGCACTATCTCTGATCTTAGGCCAGGATCCCTAGGAGCATTCAGCAGTTACAACAGAGGGTGGATGTGTATTTAGTGTGTTACTGATTTGCAAACTCGAGCAAAAGCATAGCATACATACAGTCTGTTGGTCTAAGTTTCAATGAAAGGGGCCTTTCTAAAGGCATTTTACAAAAGGTGTTTGAAACACAAACCTGAGTAAAATCTTTAAATTAGTTTAACAAAGGTAACCTAATGCCTGTATAATGCTTATCCCCTCCACCCCATAGCTGTAAACAGGTGTGCAAATGAGAAGAACGAAGCAGACATAAAACAAAACTATATTTTTCTCCAATGTCTAAAGCAAACTAACAAGAAAAATCTTAAACATTTATTATTTATTGCGCTTTGTAAATGACTGTATCAACCTCTTATTTTCATTTTTAAATCATCTAATTTCAATTAGAATGCTTCTTCATCAAAACTAATGTTTCTCTTCTATTTTAATTTGATCACTGGGAGCTCGTGAACATTGTTAGAATATAAACAATTTTCAACTTCCATTATTCTGTAGTATTCTTTCCTGTGAGGAATAATTGGCTCAAAATTTTCTACCATGTTCTTTTCCCTAAATTTATTTTGTTACAAAAAAGGTAAGCAGAATAAAAATGATTTTTAGGAGGTTAAGTTTAAATGTAATCTTTAAATTTATTTTTAAAATAAAAGTCTGGCCAAGATGACATGGTTAAATACAGAAATGAACGTGTAAAATTAAACGGGTTCAGGAGTGCACGATGAGCAGACAAGTTTCCCAGTGGCCATTTATTTGGCAGTTTGAATCAAATTGCAACTCTCTTTCCTGTTAATACTACTATAAGAATGGGTTAAAGAAAATGAGAAGAGTCAGAAAACGAAGAAAGATTAAAAGTCTGGGAGTGGAGGGGCAAGAGAAGAATTCAAAATAAAGTGAAATCTTCCTGAGAAAGCAAATAAAATGAGGTATTAAGAATTCCATCATAATTCATGCTAAGTGTGCTTAGAAACTACAACTACAGAACTATTTTAAGTGCTACCTTTTCTTGTTGAACCAAATGCAAGCAAGTGACCTTTGTGTACAAAAAGCTAACTGTGCTAGTAGTCGCAATATCTTGCAACAGAATCCTTCAAAAGAGACACTTAAAATTGCTTAATCTCGATGGTACTTTGTGGTAAAATTATGAGCCAGCTCTGAAAGAAGATCTAGCAGGCCTGCCTTTTCAAAAACTTAACGTTGTTGGGTGTGGTTGGGTGATTCTGAAAAGAGAAACTACAATAAGCCTTGGTAGCTTTGACACAGCCTTTAAGTGATAAATAAATGTGTTTAACATGTGTCTCTAATGTTCATTATGGTAAAGTTGATCAGTTTAACCCTTTGCAAACAAGCAAGAGATCTTGAGAACAGGAAGCTTTTCTGTGGAACTCCTGACGCAACACAAACCATAGCAGTTACTGCAAAGCTTAATGCAAACCCTCTAGAGTCCACGTTGACAAATTCTTTAACAAGCCCTGTGGTTACAGGGAAGCTGGTTTCACTCTGACTCACTCCTACTCAAACAGTTTACTGGAAATGAAGGGGAGGGGGAATTTTCAGAGAAGTCATGTGATGGCCAGACAAACCACAGCCAGTAAAGGTTCAACAGAGTCAAAAACAGGTCCCAGCAACAACCAGCACCCAGAGTGTTCAACTGGCACTAAATTATATGAAAATGAGTCCTGTTGGGTTTCTGATCATCCACACCATGAACTCTTTCATAAATCTCTGTATATAAAAGAACGGATACTTCACAGGAGGAACAACCAGCAGGCACTGACATGGTGTGTGCAACTACAAACACTTCACAGGAAAATGTGCTTAACAAAAAATAGCATCAAAGGAAGGTTAAAGCACTTTAGCGAATGTATAAATAATCATTATTAAATGCTTTCCCATTGTCTCTAAACTCAAATGATCAAACATATATTCTATCATTATCAAGAGTGCCAAAACCCCCCCCCAAAAACCTCTTTAATTATCACCTTGTACTTTGGGGGATGTTCACTGGGTAATCTATTCTGCATACAAAGAAAATGCACTAGCCATAAGAATGAGAACTACACTATATTCAATATTTTGTAATGACCTACAATGGAACAGAATCTGAAAAAGAATATATATACACATATAACTGAATCACTTTGCTGTACACCTGAAACACGGTAAATCAACTATATTTCAATTAAAATAAAGATATTACTCAGTATTCTAAAAAAAAAACCTATATTACAACTGATGAACTCTTTTTGGTTCATCACTTACGTGTTTTCACTAATAAAATAATGTAAATAACTTGAAATTTCTAAATAGGAAATGGATCCTATTAAACCCCCCCAAAAAGGTATTTTCAGCCTTAAATATATTTAATACAAGCTAGTAAAAGATATTAGTATTTAAACTTAACTTGGGGAATTAGTTTCAATAAATCAGACTAAATGTAAGTGGCAAGTATTAATTAATTTAAATACTGCTGTCCTAAACAGAAGCTAAGAAACATTCCCTTAAAATAAAATTAAATCCAGAAATTATAAAACAGCCTTTGAGGAACTAGTTAATCTAAGGTGGTGTACAGACTCATGAATTATACCCAATAGAAAGAAAAGCTAACCACTATAAATATGGAGGAAAAGACTGTATTATTTTAAAAGATAAGTTCTAAGAAATTTAAATTTCTTATTTCTAACTTAATTCTCAATTTTCTATAGTGATAATAACTTTCACAGTCAGCAACCTAATATTTTATGAAAAAGAATCCAACCAGCTAGGTCACTTGGACAGATGTCGTTTAGGAAAGCAAACTTATTCAAACCATATTCTTCTAAGTAAATATGTACAACATTCCTACCCTATTGTGTAAGTTTTAAATACAAACACCCATGCTCCCGTTCCCCATTACTTCAATAACAGTGGCTGCCCTAATCTTTTAGGGTACATCAAGCAAATAAGTTACTTTATTTTTTCAAACTCTTTTATTTCTCATGTCTTTAATTTACCTTTTTCTTTGGTTATATAGCTCATTAATAAACAAGTCACCACAATAACCTTTATTTTTTTCTAAAGTATAGAACTTTACAAGCACTATTTTACTTAATTGAATTCAAAATTATAAGTCATTTAACTTAATGATGTCTACTATATTATCTTCAACCCTTGCTCTCAGATGATCTATTTTTGAATGAAAGATTCTGTAAATTCTGTAGTGCTTTACAAGCAGATGATTATTAAACTCAAAGATGCAAAACAGTTCAACCTTTTTTATGTAAGATGATTTCTGTGTTCACCATATTTTATATTTTATTTTGCAGTGGAGTAAGACTGAATATTCCCTTTTGGCTGAGCAGCAACACGGCAGTCTGCAAGAATAAGCACCTTACAAAAGGCAGCAAAAAGGGAGCCTAGAGGAAAGTGGTTGATCCATTTTCTAAGAAAGATCGGTATGATGTGAAAGCACCAGATATGTTCAATACAAAAATACAGGAAAAACTGGTCACAAAAACTCAAGGAACCAAAATCACACTGGATGGCCTCAAGGGTCATGTTTTGAAGTGAGCTTTGCTGATCTGCAGAATGATGAAGTTGCATTTAGAAAATTCAAGCTAATTACTGAGGATGTTCAGGGCAAAAACTGTCTAATCTCCGAGGCGTGGATCTTGCTTATGACAAAATGTGTTCCACGGTCAAAAAATGGCAGCCCATGACTGAAGCTCATGTTGATGTCAAGACTACTGATGATTATTAACTTCGTCTATCCAGTGCTGTTTTTACTAAAAAATGCAACAATCAGATTCAGAAAACCTCACTGTTAGCACCAACAGGTCTGCCAGAACCAGAAGAAGATGACTTGAAAGAAATTGTCAAAAAACTGACTCTAGACAGCATTGGAAAAGACATGGAAAAGGCTTGCCAACCTATTTATCTGCTCTATGATGTCTCTGTTAGAAAAGTAAACCGCAAGTTTGAAATGGGAAAACTCATGTTTCATGATGAAGGCAGTAGTTCTGGAAAAGCTACTAGGGATGAGACAGGTGCTAAACTTGAACAAGCTGATGGATATGAGCCACCAGTCCAAAAAACTGTTTAAAATTCAGACTTGTAAGGGTGACAAATAAAAAATCTTATTTGTGATATTAATAAAAAAGACTGAATATTAAGTGAACATGTTTCATGTAATGGTACATTTTCTCTCTTAACTGATATTTCTTAGTTTATTCAAAGTATCTACTGCATGAGTAGTATGTGCAAGACCACGCAGGCACAGCCAAAAATACAAATATTTTTGTGGCCTCCTCTCAAGGAGCTTGCAAACTCCTGGGTAAGATGAGAAAAGCCCACAGACAGTTCTAAAAGAAGGTAGAAAGTGATAAGTGACACAAGAAAGATACAGCAAGAGACAATTTCCAGGGACTGGGAAGATTTTTGAGCAGCAAAGTTCCATGACCAGAGGTATTTTTCAGAAAATTGTTTTTTGTTGCTTTCTGTGGAAATAGATTGGGGTAAAAAGGCTAGTAAAGAGGAGGCCTATCAGGAAGTCACTATAAATGTTCAGTGGAGAAGTGATAAAGGCATGAACCAGCAGTGGGAAGGGAAAAGAGAGGACGAATTTGAAGATACCGTGGAGGTAGAATCAACAGGCCTGAAGAATGACTGGATATGCGAAGTGAGGAGGGAGTCAGATGATTCAAATTTTGACTCCAAGTGATTATGAGGACCGTGATATCATTAACAGAAATCAGGAACAAAGAAGAAAAAGATCATAAAGGGAATAATTAACCTTGCATGAAACAGTCCACAAAGCACATAACAGCTCTCTAGATGTAACTCTTATAAATGATGCTAGAATTGTTCAAGGTCATAGGAAGCTACATTCATTCATGTCTACCTCCCACAGACATCTAGTAAAAACATGATAGAAAGCCAAGAGCAAAAGGAAGTCAGCTTAGTGGAAAAATACTGCCCAATCTCAATACTGTAGTCACAAAAATAAAGTAGGTACCATAAAGAATCATAATTCAAATAAATGCATTAATAATCTTATTTTCTCCCCCAAATACCTACAGAACAAAATCCAACCATCAGTCAAAACTAGAATTTAAGTAAATACTTAGCTTTAAAATTGTTACCTAGAAACAGTTTCCTAGTAAAAGCATATACACCCTTTAACCTAGTTGGAGAGCACACGGTAAAGCAACGAGAGCCAAGGTTTTTTTCACTCTTCCTGCTGATAAACTTATTCTACCAAAGGCCTTTACCTTCAAGAATAAAAAACACATTTCCCACCCCATTTCATTTTACTTAATTTGCTATTTTAGCTACAGTTGATCCAACTTTTTTATTGCTCTTGTCAAACTGGGGGTTTTACAAAATACATGCATCTATGAGGAAATTCCAGCACCAAAGTCACATAAACTTTTGGATCTTTATGAAACTGATTACTATAAAAACTTTAAAATCACAACCACAATCAATAAGCTATAACTAAAAAGATGTCAGGAAACTTATAGATTACCAAATAAAAACCTAGTATCTTTTTATATACCATTAATAACTATTTACAAAAATATAATATCCAACTTATAACAATAAAACCTAAGAGAGGGGCTTCCCTGGTGGCGCAGTGGTTGAGAGTCCGCCTGCTGATGCAGGGGACACGGGTTCGTGCCCCGGTCCGGGAGGATCCCACATGCCGTGGAGCGGCTGGGCCCGTTGAGCCATGGCCGCTGAGCCTGCGCGTCCGGAGCCTGTGCTCCGAAACGAGAGAGGCCACAACAGTGAGAGGCCTGTGTACCGCAAAAAAAAAAAAAAAAAAAAAAA
>NW_020174560.1:5415304-5467708 GCF_003031525.2 Neophocaena asiaeorientalis asiaeorientalis | reverse complement strand
AAAAAAAAAAAAAAAAAAAAACCTAAGAGAAAACTAACATGTTAAAATCACTGGGAAAATAGTGTTAGAACAATACACAAATAGGTAATGACCTGAAAAAGAGAAACTTAGATTCCTACATTATATGATTGGTAAAAATATTTTAACAGATAAAAGATTTAAAGGTAAAAGAATAAAACCATAAAAATACTAAAAGGAAATGCAGCAGGATATCTACTACATAATCGTAAGGGTTCAGGAAGATAATTTTAGGCACAACTCCAAAAGGAAACATCTAAGATATTGGAATAAAGACAAAAATGTGAACTTCTTTATCCAAAAAGCAAAACATAGTAAAACACACAGTGAACAATATGGAAAAATTACTGGCAGCATATGACAAAAGGAATCCCCTTAAAAATGTCAATCAATAAGAAAATGAAAAATACACTAAATATTAAAAAAATGGGTAAACGAACCAATTAGACGAAAGGGTTTTTTTCCTGTGGTTTCAACATTTTATACAATAAACATACTTTGTAGTCACAAAGAAAATTACTAAAAAAAAACCCCAAAGATGTGGAAAATATTTGATGACTGAAAAATGTTCACAGTATGTTTTTATATTCAAAACAAATCATAAAACAATAAACAGAATATGATTCACTCAAAAATATTTACAGAGAAAAAGAATGAAGGATGAAGGGATTTTTTTTTAAGTATACAAATACCAATTTTCTACAATGAGCTGTATGCAATCACTTTGTAATAAGAACACAGTTTTAAAAATCAGTATCAAATGTCTATGATATATATGTGAAAAAGGAATCTAAGACTAATATATATGGTATGATTTTAGCTTTTATTAAAAAAAAGTGTTCCATACACAGAAAACAGTCTAGAATATGGTGGTTATTATCCTACTTTGGGGAGTAGGTGCGTGTGCGCTTTCACTTTTTACTTTAATACTTCTGGAATGTTTCAATTTATAAGCACTAACGCAATTTGAAAATATGCAGACCTGGAAAAAGTAACAGAAGCAAAGAGCCTAAGACAAATTCGTTACTAAAAACAAAAAATGTTTGCAATATCACTGATCTAGACATAAAATGACAAAACTGTTGTAAATTTATTTGCATAGTGAAAATGAAAAACAAACACAAGGATGCATCACAAAAGTGTATCAGGACAGCTGAGGAGGGACTTCCCTGGTGGTCCAGTGGTTAAGAATCCACCTTCCAGTGCAGGGGACGCAGGTTTGATCCCTGGTTGGGGAATTAAGATCCCACATGCCATGGGGCAACTGAGCCCGTCTGCCACAACTATGGAGCCCACATGCCACAACTAGAGAGAAGCCCGCTCACTGCAATGAAAGATCCTGTGTGCTGCAACTAAGACCCAACTCAGCCAAATTAAAAACAAACAACAAAAAAAAACGAAAAAAAAGTAGGTGAGGTATCTTACTTGGATATAGTAATATTCTACACAGTGTTAAGCAAGAACAGACAAAAACAAAAACCTTATATTTGACAAACTTATTTTGCAAAACTCTTCTTTGACTAATGAATTAAAACATTAGTACTCTCTCAGCTAATTTAAAATGTGGAAAACTGGCAACAGCCCCCTCCCCAACCTGCAAAATAAATAAACAAAAATTAAAAACCTCATAACCCCTTGTCTACACCTGGGAAAAAGTATGTAGGGATAAATAAACCTACATATACTGAAATCTATAATAAGCCACAAAATTGATGGATACTGGTGAAAAAAAGCATGAAAGGCAATAAAGAAAGAAAAGAAAAATCAATTCAAATGTAACAGAAAGAAAAAAATTTTTTAAATCAGTTCTTCATTTTTTGTTGCATTAACCTAGATGAAAATGCTGCTATGCTGGCTTACAGTAAGCAAAGCACTAATCTCAAAGTCAGAAAACTGGGTTGGGTGTTGGCTCTGAGATTCACCAGCTGTGTGTTCCTGAATGTTTTTCCTATTCAAATCAGGCAAAATATCTTCTACTTCACTGTGTTTGTACCGAGGCACTTCATACAAGTGCCTTACACACAGATTTTTATTGACCTTAGAAAATTAATAGGGAAGATGAAAAAATTGTCAGGAATAAGTTACTCTTTTAATATATTGTTTTCTAGTTTATATAAATAATTGACAGTACATACAATTGTAATTTGGGGTAAAAATTTTAAATAAAATGTTCATAAAGAGTATATATTTTCTGACTAAAGAACATGAAACAGAAGTGTACGTTTTGCTTACTTGATTTTTTAATATAAGCAAATATGAAATTAGGGAATAAGAAATATAAAGTTTATCCTAAAACAGTGATGGTAATTATTGGCTTTATAGGATGAAAACAGTCAAACCTCATGACCATCAGAAGTATTGTGGGGACCTCCCTGGTGGCACAGTGGTTAAGAATCCGCCTGCCAATGCAGGGGACACAAGTTCAATCCCTGGTCCGGGAAGATCCCATATGCCATGGAGCAACTAAGCCTGTGTGCCACAACTACTGAGCCCACGTGCCACAACTACTGAAGCCCACGTGCTCTAGGGCCCACGTGCCACAGCTACTGAGGCCGCGTGCTGCAACTACTGAAGCCTGTGCGCCTAGAGCCCATGCTCCACAACAAGAGAAGCCACCACAATGAGAAGCCCATGCACTGCAACGAAGAGTAGCCCCTGCTCGCTGCAACTAGAGAAAGCCCGCACGCAGCAACGAAGACCCAACGCAGCCAAAAAAAAAAAAAAAATAATAATAATCATGGCCATAAGGGATGAAGGAAAAAGATTATTACCCTAATGGTAGATAAAGATTTAGAGTCTTCAAGATGTAAAAGTCTTCGAGAGCTCAAATTACACGTATAAGATGAAGAGTGATTTACTTCTTCATCAAATTCTAGGAGACCTGAATTTTTGGAAGTTGAGCTTTTAGATGGTAACAAATTTACAGAATGCATTATTTATAAGCCAAGAATAAAAAAATTGTGAAGAATGAAATGAGTCATCCAGCTAATGTTCTACTCAATGCAGGGAGTCGCTATGCATGGATCCATGAAAGGTATCACATAGAGGAAGACAAGGAACTCATTCTTTTTTGAAATAGCAATTCCATTTGTACACAATTAAAATTTATAGGAATTTTTTTTTAATATTGAGCCAATGTGAGCCTCAGAAAACTTTCACTGGCTAATTCTAAGACAAAGTTTACCTTTATAGTTTCTCAGCATGAGTATAACTCACGAGCATAACAACTTCTGAGTATTTGACAAGCTCATCAACTCCCCCTTTCAAGGAAACATGTCTAAATTCTTTTCAACAGTTTCTCACATTATATGATTTCAAGATCAATTACCATCCCATTCCCCCTCCTAGAGAAATTCTAGTTTGTATAGTAAGTGTTCTATTTCAAGATGACCAAATAAGACCGTTGCCCCTGAGATAGGTTAAAGATGGCTACAAATTCTTTACTTACTCCTCTCATTGAGAGGTGGGTCTAATTGCCCTCTCTGAATCTGGGCTGGCTTTAGTGACCTACTTCACCAACACAGTGTGGCAAAGTGACTGGGATTTCTGAGGTTAGGTTACAAGAAGCCTTGCATCTTCCAGCAAGGTTCTTTCAGAACACTTGTTAGAACTCAGGTGCCATGATATGAGGAAACCCAAGAAGCCTCATGAAGAGTAACCTGAGGTCCCAAACCAACAGTCAACTGAATTCCAAACCAAGAGACAGAATCAACTTGTCAGTTATATAAGCAAACCATCTGGAAGTAGATACTCCGATTTACAGTCAAGCCATTTTGCCTAAATCGCACAGCTGTGAGCAATATAAACTATGCTTGTTTCAAAGCACTAAATACTGGGGGGGTGGTTATTACGCGGCAATAGATAACTGGAACACCCTTTATCTTAATAATAACCCCAAATAGAAACACTGAACTCTGTCTTTGATGAAACTAGTATTAATAAATGAAGACGGGCAGATGGGAAAAAAAAGATTATACCACAGAGGCTGCAGTGGAAGATACAGAAGAGAAGCAAAGTGATTTGCATTACAAAACTCCATAAAGGATCATCAGCAGAACTGCAGAAGAAACTGGGGTAGGGCTGAAAACAAGGAGACTATATACAAAGCATACTTAGCACAGCCAGACAGCTTCCTCCCCTAGTCCTGAAAAAGACATCAAGTATAGTCTCTAGAAAGTATACCAAAGGTTCTGGACTCAGGATATCTTTGTGCAGGCATCCACGGTCTTAGGTAAAGTGAAAGTCTACTCAGTAAATGAAGATCTCTAACCCGCCTTCTACAGCTTAGCTTTAGAATGTCAGCCGCAAGATTTATATTCCCAAGGCAAGGAACTGGAAGATCCATCACTTAAGAAACTGAACTACCCCAAAGGAAAGATACACAAAAACTGATATACAGAGTTTCCAATAAACCAGGTGGCCTGCCACTCCTATACCTTGCCTCCACACACATAGCTTCCATTTGGGTTTTATGTGCCTTATTCTTACATATAAATAGAAAAACAAGGATCACCAGACTTTGAGGAGAGCTTCCAACAGAAAACAGAACAGACAAAGGGGAAAAAAAAAAGAAATGCCTGGAGTATTGAAAACTTGAAGAAACGAAGTACCTTCAAAAAGATAGGATAAGCCATTTTTGTGGAAGTATAATACAAATTGCTTTTTGAAAACAAATATATGACAGTGGAAAAAATTTTAATATTAGATTATAGAAGGTAAAGTTGAGGAAATTGCATACAAAGTAAAATGAGATAAATATTAGGAGGAAAATTATAAAAAAAATTAAAATGATGGGTGTTGGAGCCCCAATATCAAAATAATGGTAATTCCAGAAAGCAAGAGTAGAGACCAAAGAGGGTAAACTGACACAGAAAAAATACAAGAATGGGGCTTCCCTGGTGGAGCAGTGGTTGAGAATCTGCCTGCCAATGCACGGGACACGGGTTCGATCCCTGGTCCGGGAAGATCCCACATGTCACAGAGCAACTAAGCCCGTGCACTACAACTACTGAACCTGTGCTCTAGAGCCCGCGAGCCACAACTACTGAGCCTGTGTGCTGCAACTACTGAAGCCCACACACCTAGAGCCCACGCTCTGCAACAAGAGAAGCCACCGCAATGAGAAACCCGCGCACCGCAACGAAGAGTAGTCCCTGTTCACCGCAACTAGAGAAAGCCCGTGTGCGGCAACGAAGACCCAAGGCAGCCAAAAATAAATAAATTTATTAAAAAAAAAAAGAGTGTTTCCCAAAACTAGTGGACTCTAGGTTCACAAGTTTCCTGAGTGCCTAGCAGAATAAATATTAAAAAAGACCCATACCTCAGATAATGAATCTACAAGCTTCTACAGAAAAAACCAAAACAACCAAAAAGATTACCTATAAAGAGGGCTCAGCATGGCATTAGGTATATCACTATCAACACCAGAAGCCTGAAGATGATTGAGAAATGCCTTCCAAATTTTAAATTAAAAAATGATTTCAACTTAGAATCCTATATTCATCTAACTGATTAAGTGTGAATGAAGAATACAGCATTTTAAGAATTTTCCTTCTACTTATCCTTTCTCAGAAAAGTACCGCAGAATATGTTCAACTAAAATTAGGGAGTAAATCAAGAAAGAGCAAGATAAGGGATCCAAATCAAGAGAGAAGCAATGGCGCAGAGGGCCAAGAAAACACCACATACAGACTAGAGCGGGAGCATGGGGAATCCAGAGTGATGACTCCAAGAAAAAAACAGAAATGATATTAATTTAAGTGCGTTACCAAGTGGAAAGTGATCTTGAGAAGTGTTTCACAGAGCTGGTAGAAAGAAGAGATTGAGGAAACTGTGCAAATAAAAAAATATTAATTCCAAAACAAAAAAACTTTAAGGAAAATAATCACAATACATTAGTTGGCTTAACAGAGAACAGTAGTTATACCTGTTTGGTATCCAACCACAGCATGAAAATTTAAAGCTGCACACCATCTTAGACTGATTCTACTTCAACTTGCTAATTTTATATAGATGATAAAAGGTTCTGATATGTTAAATGACATGCATTAATTAGTGCCACAAATGACAGAGGTATCAGTTATCACAAATCAGGATACTCAACCACGTATGTCTATAGATGGACATTGTTTCAGTAAATGGAATTTACCAGTGATGCTGCCATTCTGAGTTCTGGTTCCAGCTCTACTTCTAAGCATATAAAACTTGGGAGGTAACAATTTCTAGTTTTGCAGTTTTCTATAAAATTAGAAAAATGGTACCTTTCCATACTACCTCAGAGTTAACACTAGGGTCAAATCAGATAGTGGAGTTTAAAAAGCATTAAAAATAATTAAAAAGTATTATTAGTAATTATTAGTAATAATTATTAGCATTAATATAAACATTATGATGTGAGGAAGAAAGGCACAATATTTGGTTAAAATAAAGCAGATACAAGGACAATTTGCCTCTTTCCATGCAGAGAGATGGCCATAGCTCTCTGACTGCTTTGTTTTATGTTTGGCTATTCTACATTCATATTTGAAAGTTTGTTTTCAATTAAAAACTATAACTATCCATAGTTGATTTCCATTTAATAATGCTTTTTTAAAAAAAGGACATCTGTCATTTAAAAAAAATATTTTTTTCCCTCTCTAGGGTAGTGGGTTTGGGGTTTCAGATTCCACTGAGAAGAAAACTATGAACTCATTGAACAAAAAAAATCTATGCGTACTTACGTGGGCACATGCACTTACAGACGCACAATAATAAGACAATTTAGATCAAATCTGGGGAGTGAGATGTATTTTATATGAAAACTTTCAAGAATCTCTTTTATATCCTTTTTATTTATATCTATATTGATTTCTACTATCCTCCCTAAGATGGAGACTCAATCAGTTAATGTTCGTAGGAATTTTCCTACAAAGAAACAACACCTATTTTGTAACAGTAAGATATATGTTGATATATAGTTTGTGCTCAGGTGTAAAAGGCGTCCCCACCACCCCCCCACCCCCTGCAACAAAGGATAAGTTTATCTTAATTGCCCCTTCTTAATTGGGAGTTAAGTTTCCTCTAAACATGGTAAACTATTTTGGTGTTATTTTCAAAAAATTAATTAGGAAGTTCTATTATTTTGGATTCACAGTCTGGTCCACCTATTTATCCCCCTTACTTATTCACTGGTCTGCTTGGTAATACTTATAAACACATAATGGACAAATAATGTTTCAGCTCCTTAACCTCCCTGGCCACATGAATTTACCCTGGTTTAGTCTGAGTTGTCTTGTTGACTCTTTCTGTATTTCTCTATTCTAAGATCATGAGTATAATCATTTTCATATTTCAGCTTTTCTAAATATTTTATACTAAACTATGTGTTTACATTGGCAGTTTTCTTCTTCAGAGCAACTATTAAAAAATTTACCTTAATCATAACCTCTTTAAGGGATAATTAAAGTATTCTATTTTTATCTTACTTGTGCAGTCTCTGCATGTTCCAGCATCTCCTCAAATTCCTGATAGTCTT
The DNA here is from genome assembly GCF_003031525.2 of Neophocaena asiaeorientalis asiaeorientalis. Taxonomy (NCBI): domain Eukaryota; kingdom Metazoa; phylum Chordata; class Mammalia; order Artiodactyla; family Phocoenidae; genus Neophocaena; species Neophocaena asiaeorientalis. The sequence goes on along the minus strand of NW_020174560.1, from coordinate 5,460,177 downwards.
CATCATCTGGTTCAGCACCTGAGAGGCGAGCTGCCCTGGCCATAAAATATGGAGGCAGCTCTCCGATCGCTGTACCAATACCCTACGTAAAAAAACCAAAATACTTACATGAGATTTTCTCAACACAGTGATACTAAGCGGATCAAATCTTTATTTTTCAATATCAACAAAAGCATGTTAAGATGCATGTATTAGGGAGGAAAAGATATATTACACAATCAGGAGGACATGAGTTTAAATGATACCCTAATACCGACCTACACAATACCAAGCCAGATAACATACATAAAACTCTTAGACAATCCCTGGTATGCTGCAGACACTAAATTAATGTTAGTTCTCTAGCATCTCTACTTATATCCTCTGTTCTTACTTTTTACATTTCTTTTCATTTTATTAAGTTTAGAAATAGCAGGGGTGGGTGGGATGAATTGGGAGATTGGGATTGACATATATACACTATTGATACTATGTTTAAAATAGATAACTAATGAGAACCTACTGTATTGCACAGGGAACTCTACTCAGTGCTCTGTGTTGACCGAAATGCGAAGGAAATCCAAAAATGAGGAGATATATGTATACGTACGGCTGATTCACTTTGCTGAAACAACACAATATTGTTGTGTTGGGATTAAAAACCTACATTAATTTGAGAGCTAATAAACCTGTCAGAGAATAAGAAAAAAAAAACACACTAGTTTTTTTTTTTTTTAAACTGCAGAGCGACATTTATTGTTTCAGCCTGGAAAAACATCCCTTTTTAAAATTTCACACAGCAAAGCAAGTTAAAAACTTCACTTGCCAAATAAATGATAATTTAAACAAGAACTTGGTAAAGAAACAGCAGAAACTAACACAATATTGTAAAGCAACTATACTCCAATAAAAATTTTTAAAAAAAGAAATAGCACATGGTTTTCTAGACTTTTGAAATGTTATTTCTTTTTTTTTATTGAAGTATAGTTGATTTATAATATAATATTAGTTTCAGGTATAAAACAGTTACTCAAAATTTTTATAGACTATACTCTATTTAAAGTTATTATAAACTGTTGGCCTATTTTCCTTGTAGCTTATTTATTTTATACACAGTAGTTTGTACCTCTTAATTCCCTATGGCTATCTTGTTCCCTCCTCCCCACTTCCCTCTCCCCAATGGCAACCACCAGCTTGTTCTCTGTATCTGAAATTCTGTTTCTGTTTTGTTATAACCACTCACTTGTTTTAGTTTTTTAGATTTTATATGTAAATATATATATATACATACACTGTTATTTTTGTCAGTTCCCCCCCTTTTCAAACATCCAAATGATTTGCTAATGAGCATTCACTAGTATAGCTGTTAGATATATAGGAAACCTTCTGATATTGAGGATGCTGTTTTAATCCCAATACAACTTTTTTGTTCAGAGTTAAAGCTTTTAACACACTGTGGTCAGGAAGCCCCTTGAAATCTCAACATTAGGATGGATAAATTTTCACCACAGGAAAAATGTTGATTTCCTCAGGACACTGAGTGACTCATGTTTCAGTCACTTTGTGGATTCTTGTTTTTGAAGAGAATTTTTTTTTTAAATCAACTTAGAACATAAGGATGAAAACAAAGGGAAAAGAATCAGGAACTTGGTTTGGACATATACGGCTTATATACAGGACAGATAATAATGCAAGAGGCCTGTAGTCTCTGGGAGAATTCTTAACTTTGAGCTATGCTTCTCTGCCTTGAGTCATAGTGAATGAAAAAGCTTTGGTAGTTTTCAGAAGCAACTTTAGGCTTTACTGTTTGCTATGTCCTATGGCTCTGCCTGCAAATGCCTTGACAAAAATCCCCAAGGGACATTACGAAATTCAAACATTTTACAATCACAGTGTTATACTCCAGTGTGTGAAATCAATCATCTCCAAGTGTAACTGCATTATCCACATGTGAACCAAGAGTTATGAAAAGAACATACTTAAGTGCCAAAAGAATAAGACCATATTTAGTTAAAGAACAGAGAGAAGAGGGAGAGGGGAGATATATATATACAAAGAAAGATATAGGAAGAAAACACAAATCATATTTTGCTAAACAAGAGAAGTTAATTTAGTCACCTTTGGAGGATGTTAGAGAACCAACTAATTATTTTAAAAACTGGTAAATAAAGAGAAACAATCAATTATTTATACTGTCTTACCTATATGGAAGATATCTCAGGATAACCAAATTGGTGATAAGGAGAAGTTTCTCTTTATAAAAGTATTCCAGTCAATAACTAAAGAAAAAAATAATGGAACTGGAATGCCCCCATTTTATAAACCCTAGTAAAATAATGGACTTATATAATGGTGTTAATATCATAAACAGAAAGACAACCAGACATTATTGCACTTTGTGATAGAATACGTAAGACTATAAAGTGTATTCTTGTAAAAAAAAAATTTTTTTTTCAAGCCTCTCAACCCAGCTATCAATTCACAGGAAACAGAGAAATATATTTAAATTACACCAACAGGAATACAATCAGTAAAATTCAGACTGTGGAAAACTGTACTTGACAAACAATCCAGTTTCATCAACGAATATATTTGAAAAGAAAAACAAAGAAATAAACATAATCAGAAAAATCTGAACACTAACTGGGTAACTGATTTGAAGAGACTATTCCTAAATTCTTTTCGGCGTGACAATGTTTTTTAAGTGCTAAGGTTGATATAGTTACAGATAAAATATGATATGTTACCTGGAATATGCTTCAAGATAATTGTGAGCAGCGTGAGGAGGGGTCTAGATGAAAGTATTAGCCAGGAGTTAATATTAGCGGAAGTTGGGTGATAATATATTGAATTAATTATATAATTCCCTCTACTTAAAAAAAAATTTTCATGACAGAAAGTAGGAAGAAAAGTTAATTGCAACATTTTAGTCAAAACATAAACTTCTCTTAAAACATGTTAAGTCAAATGTTCAATAGTTCTGAAAGCAATCATATGATTCAAACTCATGACAAGTTTCCCTAAAGTTAAAAAGGAAGTAATAATGGATTGAAATGAAATCAAGAGCTACATACTGTATCATACTTAGTTGACCATATTCATTGTTATATTTTAATTCTGTCCATGTTTTCCCATATTAGCAAGGAGTAAGAATGGTGATCATGAGCCAGTGTTCTAATTTTTATGCATATAAATATAAAGGAAATATAGTCATCCAGACAGGTCCCCTTAAGACACATTATATTCCAGACACAGAAGTTTGTTTAGTCAGTTATCTCAAATTAGATACTGAAGTCCCATAATTTCATGATTCTTACAAAACAATTTTATAATTCTTGCAAAATCAACATAAAAAAACAAAACTAAATTGTGGAACACTAAAAGCTGTCAGCCCAAGTTTAATTAAGGGAAAGAAATGACTGGCTTCCTTATTGCAAAAGAAAGACAAATGGTATTTAGTCAAGCAATAATTCAGAAAGCTCTTCTAAAAACTGTCCATGCATATCAATTTATTACCCTGAAGTCCTTGCTTCTTGAATTGGAGAAGAGTTTAATATGCACAAAATATGCAAAACCAATAGAGAAACATAATATCTTACTGGAGTGTCAATTTTATTAAAAGATTTTGGGGAGGACAAAAATCCTAAATTTTTGTGCTTTCAAAAGTTTTGTCAACTGGATTCACAGGTAAATCACCAGCACCTTGCTTTTCTATGTTATGAACTGTAAGTTTAACGGTAAAAATCTGGGGAGTAGAAAATTTTACACATGCTGACTACTCAGAAATTACAGTAGTTTGGTATTATCAGTGTGTTAATAATCTTTGAAAACAAAACCATTTTCTATTAAATATTCCAACTGCAAACATGAAACAGAGGTTAGAAGCCAAAGTTTGGAGGGTAACTTGGAACCACTGAGAAATTCAAGGCTTTTACAGCAACGTTTAAAAAACAATTATACCGGGCTTCCCTGGTGGCGCAGTGGTTGAGATTCCACCTGCCGATGCAGGGGACACGGGTTCGTGCCCCGGTCCGGGAAGATCCCACATGCCGCGGAGCGGCTGGGCCTGTGAGCCATGGCCGCTGAGCCTGTGCGTCCGGAGCCTGTGCTCCACAACGGGAGAAGCCACAGCAGTGAGAGGCCCGCGAACCGCAAAAAAACAAAACAAAAAAACCCCACAATTATACCAATTCTAGTAAAATTAGCAGATTGTTTTACAAACGAAAAAAGAGAGAAAATGTGCTTCCAGTTTCCCTTAAGGTCAGTTTTAAAATGACTTCAGAAAGGAATGACGTTCTGATACATGCTACAACATAGATGAAACTTGAAAACATTATGCTAGGTGAAATAAGCCAGACACAAATGGACAGATACTGTATGATTCCATTTATACTGGATATTAAGAATAGGCAAATTCACAGAGGCAGAAAGTCAAGAGGTTACTCTCTCCCCAGGGGCTGGGGAGAGGAGGGAATGAGGAGTTATTGTTTAATGGGTACAGAGTTTCTGTTTGTGGATGACAGGAAAGTTCTGGAAGTAGATATTGGTGATGGTTACACAACACTGTGAATGTACTTAATGCCAGTAAATTGTGCACTTAAACATGATTAAATGGTAAACTATGTTATGTACATTTTACCACAATAGGAAAAAAACTCCCAAAAAACAAAACCATGAACTTAACAAATAATTGAGTTTAGGGACTTCCCTGGTAGTCCAATGGTAAAGAATCCGCATTATAATGCAGGAGACATGGGTTTGATCCCTGCTCAGGGAACTAAGATCCCACATCTTGAGGGGAAACTAAGCCTGTGTGCCACAACTACACAGCCCATGTGATCTGGAACCGACAAGCCACAACTGCAGATCCCACATGCCCTGGAGCCTGCGTGCCACAACTAGAGAAGAGAAAACCCAATGCTACAACTAGAGAGAAGCCCGCGTACCGCAACGAAGAGCCTGCATGCCTCAACAAAAGATCCTGCGTGCCGCAACTAAGAACCGACACAGCCAAAAATAAATAAAATAAATAAATAATAAAAGAAGTCTTTAAAAAAAAAAGAAAAGAAATGAGCTTAAAAGGTGATTTTCTAAAAACCCACCAGACCTAACAAATGAAGAAGAAATAGGCAGTCTACCTGAAAAACAATTCAGAATAATGATAGTAAAAATGATGCAAAATCTTGGAAACAGAATGCAGAAAATAAAAGAAACGTTTAACAAGGACCCAGAAGAACTAAAGAGCAAACAAACAGTGATGAACAACACAATAAACGAAATTAGAAATTCTCTACAAGGGATCAATAGCGGAAAAACGGAGGCAGAAGAGCGGATAAGTGACCTGAAAGATAAAATAGTGGAAATAACTACTGCAGAGAAGAACAAAGAAAAAAGAATGAAAAGAATTGAGGACAGTCTCAGAGACTAAAGCAGTTCTAAGAGGGAAGTTTATAGCAATACAATCCTACCTTAAGAAACAAGAAACATCTCAAATAAACAACGTAACCTTACACCTAAAGCAATTACAGAAAGAAGAACAAAAAAACCCCAAAGTTAACAGAAGAAAAGAAATCATAAAGATTAGATCACAAATAAATCGAAAAGAAATGAAGGAAATGATAGCAAAGATCAATAAAAGTAAAATCTGGTTCTTTGAGAAGATAAACAAAATTGATAAACCATTAGCCAGACTCATCAAGAAGAAAAGGGAGTATGCAATCTCTATCAAGCTACCAATGGCATTTTTCACAGAACTAGAACAAAAAATTTCACAATTTGTATGGAAACACAAAAGACCCCGAAGAGCCAAAGCACGTTGAGAAAGAAAAACGGAGCTGGAGGATCAGTCTCCCTGACTTCAGGCTATACTACAAAGGTACCGTAAACAAGACAGTATGGTACTGGCACAGAAACAGAAATGTAGATCAATGGAACAGGATAGAAAGACCAGAGATAAACTCAAAATGGATTAAAGACCTAAATGTAAGACTGGACACTATCAAACTCTTAGAGGAAAACAAAGGCAGAACAGTCTATGACATAAATCACAGCGAGATCCTTTTTGACCCACCTCCTAGAGAAATGGAAATAAAACCAAAAATAAACAAATGGGACCTAATGAAACGTAAAAGCTTTTGCACAGCAAAGGAAAGCATAAGCAAGACGAAAAGTCAACCCTCAGAATGGGAGAAAATGTTTGCAAATGAAGCAACTGACAAAGGATTAATCTCCAAAATTTACAAGCAGCTCATGCAACTCAATATCAAAAAAAACAAACAACCCAGTCCAAAAATGGGCAGAAGACCTAAACAGACATTTCTCTCAAAAAATGTACAAACAATAATTGCTGGAGATGGTGTGGAGAAAAGGGAACCCTCGTGCACTGTTGGTGGGAATGTAAATTGATACAGCCACTATGGAGAACAGTACGGAGGTTCCTTAAAAAAGTAAAAATAGAACTACCATACCACCTAGCGATCCCACTACTGGGCATATACCCTGAGAGATTACTACAAGCAACTATATGGCAATAAAATGGACAACAACAAAAAGAGTCATGTACCACAATGTTCATTGTAAAAAAAAAAAAAAGGTGATGTTCTCTATCTGAAAGTCATCACACATGCTTCCTCTCCTCTGCCCTGCCACCATCCTGCCTCCTCACTGTACTCCTTATTAGCCTTAGATATCCATTGAAACACTGCTATTTCAAGGAAACCTTCCCTGAATCACAGACTAGGAAAACATTTTTGTGTTATGCAATAAATTTCTCCTTCATAGCAGTTATCTCAATTTGTTTAAATATTTATTTATATAATTTTTCGACAATACTTATATATATATTTTTCCATAATTATTTCCCTCACTAGAATGTAAAGCTCCATGAGGGTAGAGACTGTTAAGTTTTGCTCACTCTGAATCTCCAATGCTTGGAGGTTTAATAACTATTATTGGAATTTATAACTGAAAAGAAAATTTGTGAAGCCTTACACTAGTGATATAGTCAAATTGTGAAAGGTGAAAAAGATAAAAACTGAAAAAAGGTAACCTACTTATCAGCAGCACCAAACAATTCATCTTAATGGGCTCCAAAGACTTATGTGAACAAGTTGAAACTGAGGTTGACCCTGGTCTTTATCTTATAATTGGAGGTACTATGTATTTTAATGATTTTACTGATTTACTATATTTATAATGATAGTGAAGTCTATAAAGATATTTTACTTCGTAAAGTACAAATTAGGTAAAAATTTTAAATAACATAACAGTTTTTAATCAAGCAAGATATTCCCCTGAAAAAAAAATATATGGATGTGAACACAAATGGGATCAATTTTATGAAAGGGTAAGATATAAGAATCAAGGCCAATACACTCTAAATCAACATTTCTCAACTTCAGTAGTATTGACTTTTTTTTTTTTTTTAACATTTATTTATTTATTTGGCTGTGCCAGGTCTTTAGTTGTGGTGTGCGGGATCTAGTTTCCAGACCAGGGATCAAACCCGGGCCCCCTGCATTGGGAACACAGTGGAGTCTTAACTGCTGGACCACCAGGGAAGTCCCAGTATTGACTTTTTATGAGTGTATCCCAGTTAACCATTTTTAAATATAAAATTTAGTGGCATTAGTTGTATTCACAATGTTGTGCAACCATCATCATTATATTTTCAATATTTTTCTTCACCCAAATGGAAACTCTATACCCATTAAACATTAACTTCTCATTCCCCACAACCCTGGTAACCTCAAACCTACTTTTTGTCTCTATGAATCTGAATTGTCTAGATAGCTCAAATAAGTGGAATCATACAATATCTGTCTTTCTATGTCTGGCTTATTTCATTTACCATAATGTTTTTCTAGGTTCATCTATATTGCAGCATGTATAAGAACTTCATTCCTTTTTATGGCTGAATAGTATTCTATTATGTGTATATAATACTCTTTGTTTATCCATTTATCTGTTAAGAGACACTTGGATTGTTTCCACCTTTCTGATAATGTGAATAATGTTGCTGAACAATGAACTACAAGTTTCTGTACATATTAGAGTCCCAGTTTTCAGTTCTTTTGGGTATTTACGTAGGAATGGAATTAGAGGAGGGTCACATAGTAAATGTATGTTTACATTTTTGAGAAACCACCAAACTCTTTTCCACAGCAACTAAATCACTTTACATTCCCACCAGCAATCTATGAGGGTTCCAATTTCTCCACATCTTCACCAACACTTGTTATTTTTTGTTTTCTAAAAAAATAATAGCCATCCTAATCTGTGTGAAGAGGTATTTCCTTCTGGTTTGGATTTGCATTTCCCCAATGACTAATGATATTGAGAATCTTTCTGTGCACTTATTGGCCATATGTATGTCTTCCTTGGAGAAATGTTTATTCAAATCCTTTGCCCATTTTTTAATTGGGTTGTTTGTCTTTTTGTTGTTGAGTTGTGTAGTTCTTTAAACATACTGAATATTAAACCCTTATCTGATATATGACTTTTAAACATTTTCTCCCTTTTTGTGGGTTGTCTTTTAACTCTCTTGATAGTGTGTCCTTTGATGTACAAGAAGTTTTAATTTTAGCTAAGTTCAATTTATTTATTTTTTTCTTTGGTTGCCTCTGCTTTCGATGTCTTATTTAAGAACCACTGCCAAATCACCAGGCAGATTTGTTTCTATATTTTCTTCTAAGTGTCTTATAGTTTTAACTCTTAAGTTTAGGTCTTTGATGAATTTTGAGTTAATTTTTACATATGGTGTAAGATAAGGATCCAACCTCTCTCTTTTGCATGTGGATATTCAGTTTTCCCAGCATCCTTTGATGAAAGGACTCTTTGTAAATGGTGAAAACAAAAGGAACGAATTTAAGCAGAACTTGATATGTGCTACCTTTTTTACATAACAAAAGACAGTTTCAAAGAAGGGAATATGAAGAACAAACAAACATTCAGACAATCAGTATTTATTGGTATTCTTTTTTTTTCCGGTATGCGGGCCTCTCACTGTTGTGGCCTCTCCCGTTGCGGAGCACAGGCTCCGGACGCGCAGGTTCAGCCGCCATGGCTCACGGGCCTAGCCGCTCTGCAGCATGTGGGATCTTCCTGGACCGGGGCACGAACCCGTGTCCCCTGCGTCGGCGGGCGGACTCTCAACCACTGCGTCACCAGGGAAGCCCTACTGGTATTCTTGAACTATGAGCAAAGCCTAATGCTGATTGCTGTGAGTAATAAATTAAAGGTACAGTCTGAATTTTTTGAGGAGCTTAAAGTTTATTTGGGGAAGTAAGCCACTACACCAGCCAATTTAACTAATTTGAGGCATGCATGGAGCCAGGCCAAATGAGTGCTTCAGACAATATGCACTTTGGAAGAAGCAGTTATCACTGCCAGCTGGGATGAAAAATTTTCTTTGTTGGCATTAGTGTTAATCTAGCCACATAAATCATTTTTGAAAGAACAACAGAAAATTGAAGGCTATATACATACTCCTTTTCTAGCATGTTCCGAATATCTAGTTATCTTATTAATAGCTTTTCATCAAAAGACAAATGTGTAAAGCAGAAACTAACACACCATTGTAAAGCAATTATACTCTAATAAAGATGTTAAAAAAAAAAAGACTAATGTGGTAAAATTTATAATACATATGCAACTAGTATAATGAATTTGTTTCCAGCATTTATAAAAGAGTAACAGGAAATATGACAATTTTTCCTGTCTTTCATATTCAGCAAATTCAATATATGGCATTTCCCTTTTCATTCTTTTAAAACACGACATAAACACTTGAATGTGTTTGAAAACTCTGCCTCTTCTGTGGGCATTCTATTCACGTTAATTTTAATTAAGAGTTTTAAGTGATGTGTTCCACATTTTTCATTTTATAAGAAACTGTTAGGGGAAAAAAAGTTACAGGGAACATAAAACTTAGTGATTCCAAATGATGAATTAAAAAATAATTCAAATGGTAACAGGAAGTCTTTAGCAAATGAACTATTCCTCAATGATATACATGTGAATGAATTTAAGCATATAAAAATGCTTTGTGTGGATATGCAGATTAAAATACATCTACCACTGATCATGTAGTCCAAAATTTCCCAAAATATATTAAGCAAGCCATAAAAAGAATAATTGGAACTTCTGAAAGTAAGGTCACCATATAGTCTGATACCTCCAATGCAGTAAAGCTTAGTTTATTAAGAAATGTCTGACCTTACTTTAGTATTACAACAACTCAGAAAATGAAATGAGTCTTCTAAGAATAAACACAGAGTATTTAAATCTAGGAGAGAGACATATAATACTTACCTAATTTGGACTGATATATAACCATTTGCTATGTGTTTATCAAGTTTTATAAACGTTAGTAAAACTTTACAAAGTAGTATAGTTGCACCATCTATACTCCTTTTCCCTGCTATTGTCTACTTGGTATCAATGCTTCCTGGTACCTAAGGTTTCCTGCCTTCCTTCTGAATGTTATTCATGAACAGGAGAAGCTCTAAAGGTTTCTTTTACATGGAAGCTAGGAAGCTGGTAACTTTATGAATTAATTATCTACTGACTTGGTATATGTCTGGCTTCAATTTCAATGAGGTACAAAGAATCAGGACAGTGAGGTTAATTTTGAACAAATATGAAAATGGACATCTTACCCACATGCAGGCCTCAATCCTAACTTTTGAGATGATGCTCCATAAAGAAATGGTTCCTTCAGTGCCCTCTTCATCTGGACAAATAATCTGATCAGGATAGGGTGGTTCAGGGAAATTAACTGAATTGCATTCATAAGCAGCTAATGTAACTGAAGCTATATGTGGACCCTACAAAAAAATATGAGAAATCTCTGATGAGAAATATTAAAGAGAAAGCAATTATTAATAGACATGTTATTTTAATGGTACCTTAATCACTCTATATTAATAGAAAAATGTTAGCTTTTAAAGAACAAGAATCTACCTAATACTTCAAGATGCAACTGATAATTTGAAAAAATAATCCTTTCCAGAATCTCTTATGGTTTGCTTTCTTAAAAACCAATTTCAAATCTACTCAGGTATAATTTACATATAGTAAGAGCCATTTTTTTAGGTCAGTAGTTCAATAAGCTTTGACAATTACATTCAGTCGTATAACCATAACCTATCAAGATAAAGGTACAGAACAGTCCCGTCACTGCAAAAAGTTCTCTTGTGTCCTTTTGTAGTCAATCTCCTTCCCCCAACACTAGACCCTGGAAACCATATGATTTCTGTCTTGATTCTTATTTTATTTATCCACATATCTCTTTTGTAAGAATGCCATCCCCTGTGATAAAAACCTCCTGTGCCCCTATTCCTTTAGGCATAATTTGAGAATACTATATTTTGTCCTTACTTAAAAAACAGTTGATGCAGACATAGAAAACAAACTTACGGTTACCAAAGGGGACAGTGGGGGTGGGGGTGGGAAATTAGGAGTTTGGGATTAGCAGATACACACTACTACATATAAAATCGGTAACCAAGGACCTACTGTATTGCACAGGAAACTCTACTAAGTATCTTGCAATGACCTAAAATGGAAGAGAATCTGAAAAAGTATATATATATATATATATATACACACACACACACACACACACACATATAACTGAATCACTTTGCTATACACTTGAAACTAACACAACATTGTAAAGTAACTATACTTCAAAAAAAAAAAAGTTGATGAAGTAATTACATCACTTATCTTTCCCACTGACATCCCAAAACAAAAATAAAACTGTGGAATCAGTATCAGTTAGTTTTTCTTTTAAACTAATTTTTTCTATGGAAGCTTTTGGGCTGCTTTGTACCTTTATTTAGAAATATTACAAATTAATAATAATCATATAGATTAAAATGAATTAACATTTAGATGTGTGATAAAGGTTTAAACACAGTGGTTTCCAAATTAACATGTATGCCATGACGAGGTGTCTGCATAAGAATCAACTATGGACTTTGTTAAAAATATAAATTTCAGCGTCCCCTAAGCATAAGTTGATTCAATAGATGGACATGGGAACCTGTATGTTTTATTTTATTTTTATTATTTTTTAAGATTCAGGGTTTTTTTTTTAAGATTTATTTATTATTTGTTTTATTTTAGGCTGCATCGAGTCTTAGTTGAGGCATGCAGGATCTTCGTTGAGGCATGCGGGATCTTTCAGGATCTTTCGCTGTGGCACGCAGGCTTCTCTCTAGTTGTGGCGCACAGGCTTTCAGGGTGCCTGGGCTCTGTAATTGTGGCACGCGGGCTCCAGAGCATGTGGGCTCTGTAGTTTGCGGGCACGCAGGCTCTCTAGTTGAGGCATGTAAGCTTTAGTAGTTGTGGCGTGCAGACTTAGTTGCCCTGAGGCATGTGGAATCCCAGTTCCCTGACCAGGAATCAAACCTGCATCTCTGCATTTTAAGGCAGATTCTTTACCACTGGACCATCAGGGAATTCCCAACCTGTATGTTTTATGTATTTATTTATTTTAACTAATTGATTTTTTTTAAAATTTATTTATTTTTATTTTTGGTTGCGTTGGGTCTTTGTTGCTGAGTGCAGGCTTCTCATTGAGGTGGCTTGTCTTGTTGCGGAGCATGGGCTCTAGGCGCGCCGGCTTCAGCAGTTGCGGCACATGGGCTTGCGGGCTCTAGAGCACAGGCTCAGCAGTTGTGGCACATGGGCTTAGTTGCTCTGCAGCACGTGGGATCTTACCGGACCAGGGCTCGAACCCGTGTCCCCTGCATTGGCAGACAGATTCTTAACCACTGTGCAACCAGGGAAGCCCCCCAACCTGTATGTTTTAAACAAGCTCCTTTAGAGTTTCAAATAGGTTAGGTTCTAATAGGCTATTAGGTGTCAGAAAATAAGCAAACTCAGACAAGTCACTTAACCTTTCTGGACCTCAAGCTACTCTTCTGCAAGGCAAAAGAATTAGATTCATCTTATGTTTTTATCTAGCTCCAAAATTCAAAAACCCCTAACATAATCAAGATGTCAATAAAATCTATTGCTAATTTCCAAAGTTCTCATGAAGTGTAAACTCTAGAAGTTGGATATTCTTAACATGTTACTGTAACACACATATAAAGTACTAGGCTTAGAACAGTGCTGGGCATATAATAAGCCCTCAAAAAGTATTAGCCATTAGCTGTTATGAACAAAAGTACTGTATTTGTAGAATAAAATTATATACACACACATACATATGTATGTATATATAGATACACATACAGTAAGTGATCTTTGGATATAAGAAAACCTTTTTATTTATTTATTTATTTTTTGCAGTATGCGGGCCTCTCACTGTTGTGGCCTCTCCCGTTGCGGAGCACAGGCTCCAGATGCACAGGCTCAGCGGCCATAGCTCACGGGTCTAGCCGCTCCACGGCATGTGGGATCTTCCCAGACTGGGGCACAAACCCGTGTCCCCTGCATCGGCAGGAGGACTCTCAACCACTGTGCCACCAGGGAAGCCCATAAGAAAGTCTTTTTAAACCACATGGTGAAAGAATTTGTGGCTCAAAGACAAAGTGCATAAGATGTAGTGATGGAAATAAAACATTAAAGAACTCCTACTGCTATCCAGATAAAAGGTGACATTAAACAAATTTTTCTGTTGCATGTTAATACGAAAAAGAAAGACATTCATAAATCTAAGCTACATTTCTCCTTAAATACAGTTGCATTTTGTGTTCAAATAAAAATCTAAAAAATGAAATCCTACACTTAGCACTGACTCAATTAACTATAAGGTTTTCTTCTGGACCAAAAAAAAAAAATTTATGTGAATTTTTAGTCTGTTCATCTTTTTCTTGAATTTTAATTCATAGAAATCAATAAATAGTGATAATAAGTTTAAAAATGATTATAGAATCTCTAAAAAAGGAACTTTTATTGAAAAATTGTGATTAACCATGAAATCTACAACTGTTTCTTTGAATATTATGTGCACAAAAGAGATTTCAGTTAAAGAAAAAAGAATTATTTTGTGATCCTACACACACACACACAAACCCAAGTTTAAAGTTTGTAGAATTCAGAGTAACTAAACAATTAGTGAAAAATTTCTCACTATACACTTACTTACAGCTAACATCAGATGCAATTTAAAAAAGGGTGGGGGGGAATTCCCTGGCAGCCCAGTGGTAAAGAATCCGCCTTCAAATGCAGGGGATACAGGTTCGACCCCTGGTCAGGGAACTAAGATCCCACATGCTGCGGGGCAACTAAGCCCACACACCACAACTACTGAGCTTGTGTGCCTCAATGAGAGAGCCCACCTGCTGCAAAATTACAGTGCCCATGTGCTCTGAAGCCTGCGCGCCACAACTACAGAGCCTACGTGCCCTGGAGCCTGTGTGCCACAACTAGACAGAAGTCCACATGCTGCAACGAAAGATCCCGTGTGCCTCAATGAAGATCCTGCGTGCCACAACTAAGACCCATCACAGCCAAAAAAAATAAAGAAAATAAATATTTTTTAAAAACCCCTGTAACTTCCACATTTACTGTTTGAAAACACAAAAGAGAAATGTGATACTACTAGGCAAAACAAAAGAAATTCAAGAGTCTGTCCATGATATCCCTACAACTGTCCTCTAGAAATGAACTCTAGGTGAAAAAAAATTGAACCGTCCTAGACACTAAAATTATAAGATTTCTGGGATTATATAGGAAGGAAAAACCTACATTTCTATTCCAGAAACAAGAATAAACTATGCACCCCAACAGATTAAACAGGTTATCCAACAAGATAAAAGACTGATTCATAGTTTTAATTTTAAATGTTCTAAAAAGGGAAATTTTCAGCAATCTGATGAGAATATTTTCCCTAAAGAAAGGATGGTTCACACAGTTAAACTGATATATACTTTCCATAACCACACTAATAGGTCATGATTACTCAGCCTTAGAGGCAGATGTGGTGGTTCCCAGACAAAATGAACATGAATAACTCAGCTTCTTGTCCTTTGTTCATTCTCAAGAGCCCATTTAACCTGTACCTTGACATTTTAGTTTAGACTGTGTTAACTGATAGGAAACCTCACAAGTTCTTTTCAACATTATAGGTTAATGGTTCCTAAATATAACAGACTTAACTGAGATAAATATTAGTTTACATGAAAAATCCAAACACAAAAACTAAAAAACAATCATTTTGATTAAGAGAATTTTAAAAGTTACACATATTCAAACTACCTTTTAAGTCTGTTTTCTAAAACCTACAATTCCTACTACAATGTATCAAATACGAACGAATCACATTTAAACCATACTAAATGAAGAGATGAGGGATAAAGACAAACAGCTACAGTATAAGCAGCAAAGTCTACCTGGAAAGATCCACTATAAAACATAAAAATAACACAACGTACTGAGCAGGACATTCCAGCTCTCATGGGAGTATGCAAGTATTGACATATATGGGCTAGAGATTCTGGCCTGTGGCTGAGGGTTTTCTGCCTCATATCATGAAGCGACTGGTAGAGACGTACACTCCTACACTAAACAACTGGAAAACTAAACAGAATACGTGGAACAATTTTTTTCAGACACTGTACCACAGGCAGTATACTTCTGACTGCTGAGAGAAGGGATACAAATGAGGAAGCCTTGTGATGACTCTGGCTTTCCACTTGTAGACACATTCTGTGTCTGCAGTAAAGTCCATAGTCCAAAGACAAAGACCCTAAGCAAAGCATGGTGGTCTTGCTGCACTGAGAAGAAAATCTGAGTTCACGGGGGCTGAGTGGTTGAAATCTGTGGCGCAGAATACTAGTGAAGAGAAAGCTATGCAGAGAAAGGACTCTACATGTGTGCATGGGGGTCCCCTTGAGACTCTGGCACACAAAGCTCCACTGCATGCTATGATGAGATTTCATAAGGCCAGGCAAAGTACAATTAGTGAGAAAAGAACAATAGAGGGTTGTAAGCTGAACAATTCCTAGACTTCACACAGGGCTGGGAAACACTTGAACTTCATCTAGCTAGAGTGGAGAGACTCAACATTCAGGGAAGACCTTGGAAAGAGCCTACAGTAAAAGCTACTCTAGACAGACCATAATAGGGTTTTTAAAAAAGCCTTAAATAGATCAAGTTGATCCACTGGTACTGCCCCCAAAACAAAAAATTGACACTCTGTAAAAGAAGGTAACAAAATCCATACAATCAACAACTTAATACCACACTCCAGCGTCCAATAAGGAATAACTAGATATGATGTGAAGCAGTTTGGAAAATATGACACATAACCTGGAGAAACATTAATCAATAGAAACAGACCCAGAAATGTCAGAGATTATGGAATTAGCAGACAAGGACTTAAAAACAGTGACTATAAATATGTTCAAAGATTTAAAGCAACAATTGCCAAACTTCAACCCAGGGGCCAAATTCAGCCCACCACCAGTTTTACAAATAAAGTTTCAAAGAATGCAGCCATGTATATTTATTTACATATCATCTCTGTCTAATTCTGTGCTGTAATGGCAAAACTGAGTAACTCTGACAAAGACTCTATGGCCTATGAAGTTTAAAACACTTATATGGCCCTTTACAGAAACAGTTTGCTGATCCCTGATTTAAAGGAAAAGATAAACACAATGAGGGAAGAAATATAAAGTATAAGAAAAAAACAAAATGGGCTTCCCTGGTGGTGCAGTGGTTAAGAATCCACCTGCCAATGAAAGGGACACAGGTTCGAGCCCTGGTCCGGGAAGATCCCACATGCCGCGGAGCAACTAGGCCCATGTGCCACAACTGCTGAGTGTGCACTCTAGAGCCCACGAGCCACAACTACTGAAGCCCACGCGCCTAGAGCCCATGCTCTGCGACAGGAGAGGCCACCGCAATGAAAAGCCTGTGCACCACAAGGAGTGGCCCCTGCTTGTCACAACTAGAGAAAGCCCATGCGCAGCAACGAAGACCCAAAGCAGCCAAAAATAAAATAAATAAATTAAAAAAAAAAAAAAGAACAGCAGATGTAGAGGGTGTATTGGCTTCAGTCCACTGAATAAAGCTAGTTTTTAATCCATAAATAAGGTTTTTTTTTTCCTCTGCCAGGCATTATATATATATATATATATATATATATATAAAGTATAAAAAAAACCAAAATGGAACTTATAGAGCTGAAAATATAATATACGAATAGGAAAATTCATTGGATAATCAACAGATTAGATGCCACAGAAGAAAATATTAGAGAACTTGAAGACAAGGCAATAGAAAGTATTTGAACTAAAGGACACAGAGAGTAAAGGCTATGGAAGAAATGAACCTCAGTAACCTGTGGAATAATACCAAACAGTCTAATATACATGTAACTGGAACCCCAGAAAGAGAGGGTAAAGTGTGTGTGTGCGCACACACACACATTGGGGAAGGGATGGTCAAGTATTTTCAAGATTTGATGAAAAATATCAATCCATCAATTCACAGATTTAAGAAATTCAACAAACCTAAGTCAAGATCAACATAAAGAAAATAAAACACATAATCAAATTGCTGAGAATCACCATAATCACATCATAATCAAATTCTATAATTCAGCAATATCAAGAAAGTCTTAAAAGCAATCCGAGGTGATAAAAACACATTACAGGCATACCTCACTTTAATGCACTTTGCAGACATTGTGACTTTTACAAATTATAAAGGTTTTGGCAATCCTGCGTCAAGCAAGTCTATTGGCACCATTTTTCCAACAGCATTATTTTTAAATTAAGGTACATATATTGTTTTTTTAGACACTTAATAGAGTACATTATATTGTAAACATAACTTTTAGATGCACTGGGAAACCAAAAAATTCGTGTGACTTGCTATATATCACCATATTCGTTTTATTGCAGTGGTCTAGAACCAAACCCACAATATCTCCAAGTTATGACTGAGTCATCTACAGGAAAATACAGATAGGACTTCTCATCAGAAACAGACCAAAAGACAATAGAATTACTTCTCTAAAGTGCTGAAAGGAAAAAACAAAATCTGTGAATCTAGAATTCAGGGAAAATATATTTCAAAAATAAAGATGAAATAATAACATTTTCAGACATACAAAAGCCAAAAGAATTTGTTCCAGGAGATAAATGTTAAAGGAAGTTCTCAGATAGAAGAAAAGTGATACCAGATGGAAACTTTAATGTACATAAAAGAGTGAAGAGCACTGGAAACAGAGAACACCTTTCTTCCTCATTTTAAAATCTCTTAAAAAAAGAACTAGTTACTTAAAGCAAAAGCTATGACATATGTAGAAGTAAAATACATGACAACAACAGCATGAAGTATGGGAGGGAGAAACCAAAAAAAAAAAGTTCAATTCAAAAGAAGGCAGGAAAAGAATGAAAAATAGGTGGGACCAACAGTTTGATGATAGACTTAAACCCAACCATATTGACAACTACATTAATTGCAAATGGGCCAAACATACAAATGAAAAGGCAGAGAGTGTCACACTGAATTAAAGAGCAAGACCTCAGTACATGCTGTCCATAAAAAGCCCATTTTAAATATCCAGATCCAAAAGTAAAGGTAAAGGGATGAAAAAAGATAAACCGTGTAAACATAATAATACAAAAGACAGAGTATTCTACATTAATACCAGATTAAGTAGATTTCAGGAGAGGGTATATTACTAGAGATGAAAAAGGACATTTCATAATGATAAAAGGGCTAATTCTCAGGAAGACAGAATAATCCTAAATATGCAGGCACCTAATAACAGAATGTCAAAATACATAAAGCAAAAACTAATAGAACTAAAAAGAGAAATAAACAAATCCACAATTAGAGTTGAAATTTCAACACACTTCTCTTTTTAGTTGATAGAATAAATAGACTGAAAACCAGTATGGATATAGAACACTTGAACAATATGGAACACTACACCCAAAAATAGCCAAATACATATTCTTTTCAAGTATACATGAAATCCAGTCACCAAGATAGACCATATACTGTGGTATAAAATGAATCTCAGCACATTGAAAAGAATGTGCCATGTGGCAAGGTAAGTAAAGATCAATACAAGGAGTACTTCTTAAGGAAAAGTAGCAAATGATAGTCCTCAAAGGTTAATTTTTCTATTTAAGGACAGTGTCCTTTAATCTATATAGTGGTAATCAAAGGAAGTTAAACAGCTATGTACAGCCCAGGTTGTTATTCCCCAGCACAGGAAGCTCTATAAATTTCCTAGTTACCAACCAGGTCATAAGTAACATTCACTAACTGCCCCTGAGAGTTCCTAATTACTGCCAATGGAAGTTCCCTTTAATGATAGGAAGGTCAAATTTTATAACTGTGATGAAAAGTTACACTCTCATCAGTGACAGGTTTTTAGGGTTCTTTTTTGGGGTGGGTGGGTACTTCAGTATACTCATGCTAAGTGAAGTCAACTCAACAAGATAGTTCAGCTATTTGTGACATATCAAACATCTGGTTTTGCTTCAGTTCAAAGCCTCATATATCTTAGTCTCATGAGCTGCATTACACTATATTTTCCAAAGTTTTGATAATGGAATAATTTTGCTTTGTCCAGGATAAAAGATGTAGTGCTTGGCCAGGCAAGAAGATGTCTGGGTGAGAGCAAAACCACAGTTAGATCAGGGGGTAGGATTTCTAATAAGAGCAGATATAGGTATTTGTGGAAAAAGTATTTTAACTTAAGACATTCTTTTAAGATAAATTTTAAAAGTTACACGTCTACAATTTACATTCATTCAGGAATAGTAAATATCCTACTAGCTCTGTCAAATTAAGAGAAATTTAGAATTAAAAAAAATTATCCTAGAGGTAAAATTATCATTCCTGAAATTATAACACACAAAAATATCCTAATCCAGTAGAGAAGAGAAATTCTAAGTAGTGCCCTGATAATAATGTAGTACCTATGGAAGCCCTGAGAAAGCAGTCCTGGTGCCACAAATACAAATTAGGATCTTTGTAAGAAAGGTGTGGGACAGTCACACCTTAAAACCTGAAAAAAAATCATATTAGTAAATGACAAACTAGTCTATGTATTGCTGCTTCATTTAAGGAAAAGTGTTTTCTGGATTTTTAACTTTATTGTTCAGTTCATTTGGGGGCCCTTTCTTCCAGAGACATTTTTTAAAAAGTGAAAACCTAAAATGATCATATTAGTTAATTATGAGCCTAATTTAGCCAAGCCTTTTTACCAACCAAGATGCAGAATATGATGTCACATTAAGAGCGCAGTATGTGTATGTATGAGGGTTTTTTGGGGTTTTTTTTGGCAGTGCCCAGCAGCATGTGGGATCTTAGTTCCCTGACCAGGGATCGAACCTGTGTCTCCTGCATTGGAAGTGCAGAGTCTTAACCACTGGACCGCCAGGGAAGTCCCTGTATGAGGTTTTTAAGGAAGATGAGCAGACAGACAGACAGACATTCTTCCACTGTAGGCAGCTCCCTCAGAACAGATAAAACATTCCTAAAGACTGGAGTTGTTTGCACATCTGTAATGTCAGTTCATAGCCTAATTCATCATCCACACACAGAAGTCAACTGAGATCGCAAAGGCAAAATTCCCAATTAGTTTTGTCTGGAAAGTTTAGGACAAAGGTAATAAAATCAAGAATCCTCTGCTGATTCACTGGGAAAACATTTGTTTGCCATACTCCTTCACTGAGGAACAAAAGGAGTCAGTGGCTAGTCTGGAATGTGATTCATTAGGAATATCTGGGTGATAAATAAATGAAAGGAGATGACAGATGGTTGTGTGTATGACTTGCAAAACCTTTGTTTTCTTTAAGTCCAACTTTTAGGGGAGTTTAGAAATGCTTTTACAAACAGGAATTGTACTCTTCAAATTCTTTTACTCATTGCTTTTCTCATCACAGTCAGAAAACAACTTACCTAAGGTTATGGTATACAAGAAAAAATTCTAGAAGGCTAGAGCATAAAACTGTTGATTCCAAAAGGGCACTGAGAAGTTTAACTAGTGTTTATATTCTTTTTGTGAAGAAGGTCCCAAGTTTACAAATTTAAGCCCCTGGTCCCTCCCTATAAAATGCAGCATAATATGTAAAAAAGCAGTAATTTGGCCATTAGTTAATGTGGATTTTAGTTCCTGTTAGTAACTTACTAGATGTAATCAGACTTCTATCTCACATTCCTCATTTGATTAAAAGCCTGAAAATAATGATAATAATGCCTGCACAACCTAGGTAACACAGCAATGTATGAGATTATGTAGTAAAAGTGTTACGATAAGCATAAAATAACCAAAACAAAAAATGTGTAAACTCTATAGCTCATGCTTCAGGTTATAAGGACCTATTTTTAAAGTCCTTTTTATTATATTCAATCAATCCATAAATAAAGACATATTTCACTTTTCTTCTCTAAACCTAAGCAATTTTTTTTTTTTTTTTTTTGCGGTACGTGGGCGTCTCACTGTTGTGGCCTCTCCCGTTGCAGAGCACAGGCTCCGGACGCGCAGGCTCAGTGGCCACGGCTCACGGGCCCAGCCTCTCCGCGGCATGTGGGATCTTCCAGGACTGGGGCACAAACCCGCGTCCCCTGCATTGGCAGACAGACTCTCAACCACTGCGCCACCAGGGAAGCCCAACCTAAGCAATTTTGATCATAAAGTTGGTTTAAGTGTTTAGGAGGAATGGACCACATATTTATAAAAAGAGCTTTTAAAAAGGTTATAAATTGTTTAAAATTATACCCAACAGAACAGATTTCAGCAAAACTGAATCTTCTTAGCTTTCATTTAAACACACATTAATAAATAGTGACTTAAGGGCAGGAAGTCAGTCAGTCTGTGCATACCCTTCTGTTTGGTGAAAACTCAGCCCTATGTCCTGGAGACCCTGGTTTCTACTTTTGATGTGGTGATGCTCTTAAGAGTTAATACATGAGTCATTCCTTGGGGAAAGACAGGGAGAATAGCTGATCATGCCCTCATCAAAAAAAGGCAAACAGACCCTTTCTAAGAAGGGCCTGTTGGTCTTCCCGCAAGAGCCCTGAGTCACTGCATGCTTATAGCCAGAGTCATTATACCTATAAAGAGCAATACTAAGTCACACTAGAACCTTACTTTTGGCAATTTCTTCTCTTTTTCTGTCTTATCAAGGGATACACACGTAAGCTATGGAGCAACAATCAGAAGTCAAGCAGGAAAAATAGTGAACAGGTTGGCTAACAATTTTTAAAAGAATTATTCCACCTCATGGCATTAAACAATTACTACAATAGTTCTCTTACTGAAACTGCTTCACTATTTCACTTCAACCTATGTCCATGCAGTTCTCCAAATAACACTTACTTTAGGCAATAAATAGCCAAGAGTCAAAACGTGTAAGAAACAGCTATATATATACATATATATATGTATATATATAAAACAGTACTATAAAGTATTATATACATACTATAAAGTACTTGTTCACTAAAGGAAACAGGGTGCTATAGACAGAGATGTTCTTTAAACATTTGATAGTGATCAACATGTTGGATTTTTTTTAATGTAAAATTTTTACCCCATTTTAGTGATGAAATGATCCTAAACGTTAAGGCAGAAACAGACCTCTGAATCTTACACAGGGGCAAATATCTCACAATTAACTTTCCCTGTACTTATTTTATAACAAAGAGCCAAAAATTTTTTTCTATTAAAATGGTCATTTTGGGGGACTTCCCTGGTGGTGCAATGGTTAAGAATCCTCCTGCCAATGCAGGGGACACGGGTTCGATCCCTGATCCAGGAAGATCCCACATGCTGTGGAGCAACTAAGCCTGTGCACCACAACTACTGAGCCCATGAGGCACAACTACTGAGCCCGTGTGCCACAACTACTGAAGCCCGCATGCCTAGAGCCTGTGCTCCGCAACAAGAGAAGCCACTGCAGTGAGAAGCTCGCGCACCACAACGAAGAGTAGCCCCCTCTCTCCACCACTAGAGAAAGCCTGTGTGCAGCAACAAAGACCGAACACAGACAAAAATAAATTAATAAAAAATTTTTTAAAAGGTCATATTTTGTTTTTATTTTTAAGTAGAATTCTTTATTCATTTATATCTTATTTTTACACCTGATAACTGCATTCTGAACTTACAGTTTTATGGCCATGGTTTCTCATGGTACTTAAAACACTCTTGACATCTACTAACTTAATTCCAGTGAATTTAAACTACCAATTTTTATCTATAAAACTATATTCTTAATTTAAAATCGTCATATTAAACAAATGACTCATAAATACCATTCAGATAATAATGTCTTGATGTTGTATCTTCTTATAAACCTTGATCTACTCTACAATGTAACTGAATAGTTCCCAAACTTTTCTACATACCAACTGCCATCTAGATAGGGCAGTTCTAATGTGAAAATCCCTACCAGGGCTTCCCTGGTGGCGCAGTGGCTGAGAATCTGTCTGCTAACGCAGGGGACACGGGTTCGAGCCCTGGTCTGGGAGGATCCCACATGCCACAGAGCAACTGGGCCCATGAGCCACAACTACTGAGCCTGCGCGTATGGAGCCTGTGCTCCGCAACAAGAGAGGCCGCGATAATGAGAGGCCCGCGCACCACGATGAAGAGTGGCCCCTGCTTGCCGTAACTAGAGAAAGCCCTCGCACAGAAACGAAGAGCCAAAAATAAATAAATAAAAATTAAAAAAAAAAGAAAAAGAAAATCCCTACCATTTTGATCCCCAAAGGCGAGAGAATTCAGTGGTTAAAATATATGACAAAGAGAAAAATTATCTGCAAAATATATTCAGCCTTCTATTTATAGCTCAATATTTGAGTGCCTTTAACAGTTTTTAATGATTGTTGATAGTTTTTGTTCTGAGTTCTTTGTCTAAGTGCTGGGCTTATTTTGAAAGGAATATAGGGCTTGGGAAGCCTTTCTCCGGGAAACTGCTCCACCTAGTGTCAAAAACTGTTCATGTATCACATTATTTGTAAATTCCTGCCGAAGGACTCATTTCCTTTGTTACTGTTAAATAGAACAGACTTTATAATCATTAATGGCATACAGTTTACAAATGGCTCTTAAATCATCTGCTTGTCTTATAACTTGAGGAATAATAATGTGAATGCATATAAGGAGCATGTCTGAGATATATTTCTCATTATGAAGTACCAAAGTTCCTGTTAAACTGGTTTTTTACCAGGTTATTATTATGAATATATTATGAATCATATATTCTAGTAATGGGAAATAATTTTAAGGTGGCTACTGAAATTACCCTATCACTTCTCCTAATTGTTTGTATCAATCTAAACGTAATCCACAAATTATTTATTTCTCTAAATAAGTGCTGTGTTGTGAAGACCGGTATTTAATAATTGCACACATCAATGGTTTAAAACATGAGATTAGAACTAAATTTTGCTGTCATCAGGCAGCTCATTTGGAAGAAATTCTTTTACTTTTCTCTTCATGAAAAGTTGTTTTTTTTTCCCCTTGATGGTCTTACAGTCCACTCAAGCACTCACACAACTATATTCTCTTCTAAAACATCATGTTAAGTCTAATATTATGACCTGGGAGAAGTGCTAATCCTTTTTTGGCAAATGGAGGAATCAAATGCATAACGTGTCACGTAAAAATCCTTAGGGGGTGGCTAGCTCACTAAGGCTCCCAAGCTCAATATGCTTCTTCTGGTGTACTACTGTCATCCCATGAGTTAGAGCAACGGTTAGCAAACTACAGCCGGCAGATCAAATCCAGTCGGCTACCTCTCTTTGTGAATAAAGGTTGACTGGAAAACAGTCACATTCATTCCTACACACTGTCCCTGGATGCTTTCTTATTACCATGATAGATCTGAGGAGTTACAAAAGAGATTGCATAGCCCGCAAAGCCTAAAATATTTACTATCCCTTTACGGTCCCTTTTCAGCAAAAGTGCTGCCCCTGGGCTGCCTCCCCTTGGGTCAAATCATTATTAAGGTGAAAATTTTGACACATTCAAACACAGAGATACAACAAAGAGGTTAACAGCAGCCATGTTCTCTTCATTAACTTGTTTTCACTCTGGGCATTATTTCCACTAGTAAATAAGCATTCCTGGATGGCCTGGAATGGAAACCTGCTACATATATGCTAAGACTAAAATAAATTCGTTAATGGATTTCTGGAAATTAGTATCCAAGAGAAGAGGGCTTAGAAGGTATGATCTTAGAAAAATTTACCAGCCACAGAACCTTTTTTTGCATCTGATCTACTTACAAAAAACATGAGTAAAGTAAATGGATGAAATCAGTAAACTTGCACTACTTGCCAGACAAAATTAGCTCACGAATTAGACATCTATTACAGGTGTATTTATGCAAAATGACTTCAAAATTCTAAAACAAAAGAGCAGATGTACTAAAACAGAGTATTTATTTAAGTATAGTACATATAGAAAAGTGCATAATGCAATCATCTTAATGAATTATTTCAGACACAGGTATCCTCTATCCAGATCAAGAAATATTAGAAACACACAAGAGGGACACATCCTATTGGTTGTCAAGATTTACTACAAAGCTGCAAGGATGAAAATCTTTTTTCAATTACTTTGTGAATTTCTACAAAAACACCTACTCAAGTTTTGACTGATATTGCATTGATTATGTAAACAAAATTGGGAAGAACAGCTACAATATTGTGTCTTCTAATCCATGAAAATAATATATACCTTCTGTTACCTGGATCTTTTTGCTTCCAACAATATTTTATAATTTTATATAGAGGCCAAGCACATCTTTTGTTAGATTTATTCCTAGGTATTTGCTTTTCAAAAAAATGTTATTATAAATGATGCTTTCCAAAATTTTCACTCTCTAAATGTTTATTGTAGTATACAGAAACACAATTGTTACATACACGTTGACCGTATAGCCAGTAACTGTGTTACACTTCCCTATTCTCCAAGTTTGTGGAAGTTATCTCCTTCTCTAAATTTCTGCCAAGTTCTGCTTTCCATAAGTTGAGTATATATTATTAAATACAAATTTAGACCTGTTATATCTTCCTGGTGAACGGAGTCTTTTATTATTACCAACAAACACATTCTATCTATTAATTCTTCTTGCCTCATACTTTACTTTGATTTCAATATAACTACATGAGCTTCTTCTTGGTTGGCATCAAATGGCTCATCTTTTTCCATCCTTCACCGTTAATCTTTCTGTGTATATTTTAGGTATGAAGGCTGGATTTAGCAAATAGCTGAATATTTTAAAATATTTATTTGGATAACTGGAAGAAACATTTATTCCATTTATTGATATATTTGGATTTAAATATACCACTGAATGCTTACTACTTATCCTGCCTGTTCTATGTTCCTTTTGTCTGCTTTCTTTCCCTCTTTTGGCTTGGCTTTTTAAAAATTACTTGGTTTTTACTTGTGCTTATCAGCTTGATAGTTATATATTCTTGTACTACTTACCCTAAAGATTATAATATAGATCTTTATTAATTAATGTCATATAAATTAATATCTTACCTTTTCTAGGGCAATGCAAAGACTTTAGAATAACTTAATTTCAATTACTCCACATGTGATTTGCAGATGATCTATTTTAACTCCCTCTAAATACTTTAAATCTCTCAAAACATTATCATTACATTATCATTAAAAACATAATGTTGGGCTTCCCTGGTGGCGCAGTGGTTAAGAATCCACCTGCCAATGCAGGGGACACGGGTTCGAGCCCTGGTCAGGGAAGATCCCACATGCCGCGGAGCAACTAAGCCCATGCACTGCAACCACTAAGCCTGCGTTCTAGAGCCCGTGAGCCACAACTACTGAAGCCTGTGCGCCTAGAGCCCGTGCTCCACAACAAGAGAAGCCACCACAATGAGAAGCCCCTGCTCACCACAACTAGAGAAAGCCCGCACGCAGCAACGAAGACCCAACGCAGCCAAAAATAAATAAATAAAATAAATAAAATTTAAAAACATAATGTCAAAAAAATAGAAAGACAGGGCTTCCCTGGTGGCGCAGTGGTTGAGAGTCCGCCTGCCGATGCAGGGTACACGGGTTCGTGCCCCAGTCCGGGAAGATCCCACATGCCGCGGAGCGGCTGGGCCCGTGAGCCATGGCCGCTGAGCCTGAGCGTCCGGAGCCTGTGCTCCGCAACGGGAGAGGCCACAACAGTGAGAGGCCCGTTTACCGCAAAAAAAAAAAAAAAAAAAAAAAAAAAAATAGAAAGACAAAACAAAAAAAGAAGAAAAACCATAATGTCAACCTTAATTTAAATTTACCCATATATATACCCTTTTCTTAATCTTTATTCGTTCCTGAATCTGAGCTTCAATCTAGAATCACTTTCCTTCCATTCAAAGAACACTTTTTAGTATTTCCTTTAGAGCATGTTTGCTGGTGGCAAACTGCTCTGTTTTTCTGAAAGTATCTTTATTTTATACTGTTCAGGGCACACTTTGAGTATATTCTGTTGGTAGTTATTTTCTTTTAGACCTTTAAAGATATTCCACTGTCAGCTGACTTTTACTCTACTCAATGTTCTGTGGTGACCTAAATGGCAAGGAAATCCAAAAAAGAGGGGATATATGTATACATATAGCTGATTCACTTCGCTGTACAGCAGAAACTAACACAACATTGTAAAGCAACTATACCCCAATTTAAAAAAAAGCTGATGCACTTGCTACTGCTATTGCTGTGAAAAATAAATTGTCCTTCATCTCTGAAACAAAAAAAAAAAATCAATGACAGCAAATCAGTCTCACTGAAATTCCTCTGAAGATAGTATGTCTTTTTCTCCATCTCTCCTTTTTTGTTCTGGATATTTTTCTCTGGCCGATTTTGCAGTTTATTAGTCCTGTCTTAGCTGCTGTCTACTGAAGTCCATTAATTGAGTTCTTCATTTCAGATAATGTTTTCTTAATTCAAAATTTTCACTTGCTCTCCTCTGTAGTTTTCAATCTCTGCAAAAATACTCAAACTTGTTTTTTACTTCCTTGAAACACATTGATTTTGGATTAAAGTATACATCTAATAACTTCGTTAAATAGATCCCCTATGGATCTATTTCTCTTATTTCTTGTTTCGACCAAATTATCATGTTGCTTCAGATACCTGATTCCTTTTGATTGAATGCTAGACTTTTTTTTTTAAATATAATGTGATGCCTAGGATTATTTTATTTTCCTCCAGACTTAAGATTTAGCCTGAGCTTCAGTCCCTGTATGGGCTGATTTGTATCTAGTTCATCCTTATGTTTAAAGTGTGGCCCATCAAGTTCCAATCCAAAGCCTGCAGGTTTATTAAGGCCATATACTTAACTGGTTTCACCTCTCTGGGTTTCCCCTTTAATCTAGATGTTGGCCTTGTAATTCTTTGCTATCTTTTTATCTCTATGGTGGCTTTAAACAGATGTTTTAAATTTTTATCAACTTTTTAAGATACTTTCACAAGCGAGTTGATCCAAACGGCCTAATCTATTGTCACTGAAAATGGAACAGTAATCTGTGGTTTTCAACTATGGTATTACATTCTGCTACATTAAAATCAATTGTGGGAAATTTTGCTTATAGTTTCTTAAGAATAATAGCTAAAGCAGGAAAATTGAAAATGATTGTTTTAAAAATAATATCAGAGCAAGAAAAATGACAATAATTATTATAATAGTGGCTTAACATTTACTGAGCACCTTATATATACTAGCCACTGAATGAAAAGTATACATGTTTTATTTCATTTAATCCTCCAAACAGCCTTATGAGATAGGTACTATTATTATCTTTTCCATTTACAGTTGAATAAACTGAGGCTTAAAAAGTTAAGATATTTGCCAAATATCACAGAGTTAGTAATATCTGACTATGCATTCAAATCCAGCTCTGAATATGCCCTATTAAGTATCTCCCATGATAGGAATAAAAGATTTTAGTCCCATAACAAAATCACCCTCCATCAACTGCATATTCTTAAATATTAAAGAAAAAGATAGAATTATGGTATTACATCTGAAACTATGCATGCCATGGGAGTATGTCCTGCATGTAAAAATATATATCACAATGGAAAGTCTGATAACTGCGAAACTAATTAATGAATGTGCAAAACTATTAAGAAAACTTATTTTCATTCACATGCATTAACTGGCATTATATAGTCATAAATACAGATAAATAATAGAATATGCCTCTAATTTATTTGAGGGCTTCATATTTATCCAGAATAGAACCTGCAAATATAGTATAGTTGTATTAGCAATGCCACCTAGTGGCAAACTAATATAGCCACAGTTAGAAAAAAAAGTGCTATAAGAGTGGTTCTTAACATTTTATGGGTTACAGAATCTGGAGAATCTAATACTATAGGCCCTTTCTGCCAGAAAGATGCATATTTGCGAAGACACATAACAAGTATAGTGTTCAGGGAATTAACAGCCCTCCTGAAGCCCATGTGTTGACTGTTAGAATTAATGGAACAAACCAACTAACCTAGAGGCCCAACCAACACCCCTTGAGCCTTGAGAAGGAATCCATTCACTTTCCCCTTCATCTCTTCCTCTCTGGTTAGCAATCACTATTCCTGCATAAACAGTATCTAACTCTTCCTTTGTGGCTACATATCTGTTCTCGGCAAACTACTAGATTTCCCAAATCAATTTACAAAATTTGATAGTAGTCATTCTTCCTTTTGATTTTCACTAAATTTAATTTTAAAATTTAATCACAACTATTTTTACATCTAATGTTTAAAGAAGTGATGACAATTTTCAGGACATCTGAATTAAGTTAAAACTTTTCAATTATATCTAAAAATACAAATGAAATTGTTGATTGATAAATTTAAAAATCAAGATAACTTTTCCATTTTAAAGACAGATATATAGGTATATAATATTTTAGGAAATACAGTAATATTTGTAATCACCATTTAGTTGCACAATGAGTTAAAATTAATTAAATGATTACTTCCAAAAGAGGTTAACTTCCATGCTGGGAAGAATGTAATTGAGAAAGTCTGTCTATGCAGGAAAAATGTTCCTATTTCACTTTAAAGCCATAATTTCCAGTAAAAGAACCATGATCGAGAATGAATTAAATCTTTTCCCTTTGTTAAACTCAGTTTCTTTTTCACCTGTTTTGCTGTAAATTATTGTCAAAAGAAGGATCATTTTTCTGACCAGACTTCTCTCCTAATATAGTTAATTGCTTTCTTGACTGAGGAGTTATATGGGTATATGGAAAGAGTGCCTATTTCATCAGCACAAAAATGTATGACATGAGAATGTTAACATCACATCTCCCTAAGTGATTATGTAAGGGCTCATAAATGAAAGGAGGTGTAATTAGGACTTTCCAGATACAATCACATTTGACAAATATAAAGCAAAAGGAATGGTGATCTATAAGGATAAAACTGTGTCAACCATCTATCACCAAGAAAATGTTACGTTTTAAAAATCTATCCAGAGTTTTGAATAGCTTCTTAAATAATAACAGAGATCAAATTCTTAAACCTTTATTCGATTCTGCTTTGCCTTTGGTTTCCTGGCTATTTTTCTCCATAATTGCCAAAGTTCACAAATGCACAGTCTATACTTACTCATGAAATTTTTTTACTATACATTTGCTACACTATTGGTTATTGACTACCGTGGCTCTTGGGAGGACTACATGACATAATTCATGTAAAGTGCTGAGCAAAAAGCCTAGCATGGGAAAACATTCAATAAGTGTTAGCTAGTCTATCAGTCAGGATAGGTTTTAACAACAAACAGCCCCAAAATCTTAGTAGCTTAAGACAACTAAATTTATTTCTCCCTTACTCTACATATCCATCAGAGGCTAGCAAAGGGAATCTGTTCATCACAGTCAGAGACTCAGGCTCCAGGTGAAAGACAGTATGACAAACCTTGAAGCATCTGCCAGGAAGCAACACCTATCACTTATGCTCACATTTCAAAGCAAATCATATGGCTGGAGTTCAACAGGATGGGGATGCAACATCTCCCCACAAAAATGAATACCAAATATGGATAAAAAATAATAAACTGGGACTTCCCTGGTGGTGCAGTGGTTAAGAATCTGCCTGCCAATGCAGGGGACACAGGTTCGATCCCTGGTCCAGGAAGATCCCACATGCCGCGGAACAACTAAGCCCGTGTGCCACAACTACTGAACCTGCACTCTAGGGCCCGTGAGCCACAACTACTGAGCCCGCATGCCACAGCTACTAAAGCCCGCGTGCCTAGAGCCCATGCTCCACAACAAGAGAAGCCACCACAATGAGAAGCCTGCTCACCGCAATGAAGAGTAGCCCTCACTTGCCACAACTAGAGAAAGCCCATGCACAGCAACGAAGACCCAACACAGCCAAAAATAAATAAATTTATTAAAAAAAAATAGAACTGATTTCAACTAGAATTACTCTGATGACAATGATGATGAAAATGTTTGCCATTTTCAGTATTAGTAGTAGTAGTAGCTATGGTTAACTTCTTGTAATCTGACTTCCATCCCAACCAGGTAATTGAAAATAAACAAAAACCAGTGACATCTTTTATCTTCCTTTTGTTTGACTTCCCTGAAAATTATTTTTTGCAAATGCTTGTTTTCCTTCATTTTCCCTGTTATACCTAGGGAATCCTGGAAGGAATCCTGTGTCCAAGAACTAACAGATCTAAGAGCTAAAGATAATCTGCTCAAATGGAAATGGCATATGCTGGGTATCTCTTTATATTTCTTTTTAACATTAACATATTGCTCTTCAAGCCTTTACATACTGAATTTGTTTGCTATATTGGCCTTTTATCCATTTTTGATCACTGTTGTCTAAAAAAGTTGATTTTTGGCAAAATCAACACTCATTCATGATAAAAACTCTCAAAAAAAAAATCCCCAAAACAAACACAACTCGCAGCAAACTAGGAATAGAAGTGAGCTTTATCAACTTGATAAGAAAATCTACAAAAACCTACAGCTAACATGATACTTAATGGTGAGAAAGTAAAGGCTTCCCCATTAAGGTTGGCAACAAGGGAGAATGTCCCTCTCACCACTTCAACATCAGACTGGAAGACCTAGCTAATGCAATAAGACAGGGGGGGAAAAAAAAAAAGAAAGGGTATACAGACTGAGAAGAAGTAAAACTGTATTTGCAGACAACATGATTATCTATATAGAAAATCCTAAAGAATTGACAACAAAGTCCTGAAACTATTAAGTGATTACAGCAAGGTTACGGAATACAAGGTAAATACACAAAAGTCAATTGCTTTCCTATATATCACCAATTAACATACACAATCCACAAATCATGCCCCTAGGTATTTATCCAAATGAGTAGAATTCTTATATACCCCCCAAAACTTGCACATGAATGTTTACAGCATCTTTATTCCTAATTGCCATAACTTGGAAACAACAATATCCTTCAATAAGTGAATGGATAAACAAACTGTGGTGGTACATCCAGAAAATGGAATATTATTCAGCAATAAAAAGAAATGAGGTATCAAGCCATGAAGACACAGAGGAACTTTATTTTTTTAACATCTTTATTGGAGTATAATTGCTTTACAATGGTGTGTTAGTTTCTGTTTTATAACAAAGTGAATCAGTTATACATATACATACGTTCCCATATCTCTTCCCTCTTATGTCTCCCTCCCTCCCACCTTCCTTATCCCACCCCTCTAGGTGATCACAAACCACTGAGATGATCTCCCTGTGCTATGCGGCTGCTTCCCACTAGCTATCTATTTTACGTTTGTTAGTGTATATATGTCCATGCCACTCTCTCACTTTGTCACAGCTTCCCCTTCCCCCTCCCCATATCCTCAAGTCCATTCTCTAGTAGGTCTGTGTCTTTATTCCCATCTTACCCCTAGGTTCTTCATGACATTTTTTTTTTTCTTAGATTCCATATATATGTGTTAGCATATGGTATTTGTCTTTCTCTTTCTGACTCACTTCACTCTGTATGACCACAGAGGAACTTTAAAAACATATTGCTAAGCGAAAAAAGCCAGGCAGAAAAAGACACATACTGCATAATCCCAACTATATGACATTCTGAACAAAGCCAAAACTTATACAGATAGTAAAAGATCAGTGGTTTCTAAGGGTTTGTGGATAGGGGGAAGGAGAAGAGTAGGAATAAACAGGTGTAGCACAGGGTATTTTTAGGGAAGTGAAACTATTCTGTGACACTGTAATGGAGAATGCATAACATTAAGCCCTTGTCAAAACCCACAGAACTATAGAACACAGAGTGAACTCTAATGTAAACAATGGGCTTTAGTTAGTAATGTATCAGTATTGGTTCCTCAGTTGTAACAAATGTACCACAGTAAAGCAAGATAATAGGGGAAATAACACTAATTAATCATTAGACTTGTGAAAAATATAATATTAATAATACTAATAATAGGGGAAACTATCATTATGTTGTACAGCTGAAATACAATGTTATATGTCAATTATACCTCACGTTAAAAAAAAAATAGGGAAATGCTCTGTGTGCGTGTCTGTGTATGTGTAAAGGTATATGGGAATTCTATCCTTTCTGCTCAATTTTTGTATAAACCTAAAACTGGTCTGAAAAATAAAGCCTATTAATTAAAAAGAGAAAGGAAAAGAAAGTGTTCTTAGTCCTTTACAAATTTCCCTTTCCTTTCCATCCAACCACTGGCACCAGCAACCCACTGGGATCAGGCGAAGATCTCATCTACCTTGCAACATAATTACAAATCCGTATAAATTTCTCTTTTCAGAACTTACACTATATACTGAATGAACAAGTGACCACATGACAGGTTTCTATTCAGTTAATGGTAACAACATCTTCTCATTTAAGTCAAAAACCAACAGTAATCTTTGGCTCCTTCTTCCTCCACACTAAACAAATAAAATTTCCCTAAGATTTGCCCTGTTTTATCCAGTGCCACCGCCACTCCAACCACTCTCTTGAAATATTAAAGGTTTATGCCACCTTTTGCCTTCATTCTGCTTAGTTTCTCTGCATATTCTTTTTTTAGTAAATACCTCTTCCTCTCCATACTTCTTGCTACCTCCATGGAAGCCTGTGTCCTCAGAAGGATTACCATTAACTGATCATTTTCTCTTCCACCTTCAATCTATCACCCACACTATAGCCAGAATTATATATTCATAAAACACAAATCTGGTTATTTTGCTTCTATTTAATTTTAGGGCATTTAAAATAATTCTAAATGCTACTCACAAACAGATATCAAATTAACCTAATTCTGAAACACATGGCCTGATCCACTCTGGACCCCAGTTTATTATTAGCAATGATAATCCCACAATGTTTTTATATGGCTTTTATGTACAATGCAACACAGCTTCAGATGTTCCTTGATTTTATCTCCACACTTGCTTAACTAGTATAATACATATGGCCCTGAGTATAATGAGAGAGTGATACTTTCCTTCCAATAGCTCTTGAAGAATTCTTTCTAAACTTGTGAAAAATCTAACTACATTCCCTTAAACCTGCACTCTGATCAAGGGCAGAAATAACTACTTAGTTTATGGAAACAAAGACTTGACTTTTCCCGCAAATGAATTTTATAATAAATTCTTATTTATATGTTTTAAATCCTCTACTGGATACATAGATCAATGGAATTAAAATAATAATGTTTTCACATCAACACATTTTATAAGGGTTTCTCAAGGATATAAAAAGAAACAGGAAACATGAAACTTCCATGTTTCAAATTTCTTTATTCTTATTATGGGAATTATAAGGTTCATTAGAATTCCTTTTAAGATTCAGCAGAATCTGTTCTCTGGGTTGCTTTTCAAATACTTCCAAATAAATCAAATGCTACAAATGAGTTCTTTAGTCTGGTTTTCCTAAGGAATCTAAGAGGACAGGTCTAGAAAAGAACAGAAAGGTAACCTGTAACCTGTAATTCCTTTTTTTCCCTCTGCCTCAACCTCTAGTATAGCATTATACTTCTAGAATGTAGTTATTAAAGAAACACTGATATGGGTTACTTATCTAGGATTTATGTTTCTATCTGGGATAAAATCAGCAAGCAACCATGAATGGAATTCTAAAATTCCATGTTTTAAACTCCCATAAACTTACAGAAGCTATGTATTATAGATTAATTTTTTTTTTTTTTTTTTTTTTTTTTTCAAAAGCACTTTGAAAATACATATTCGGATTTAATAATCATGGATGTGGGTTTCTTTTAAAACTAAAGGTCATTTTAAAAAAGAAAATTTTTTTTTTAAATTTATTTTTTTTTTTTTTTTTTTTTTTTTTGCGGTACGCGGGCCTACCACTGCCGCGGCCCCTCCCGCTGCGGAGCACAGGCTCCAGACACGCAGGCCCAGCGGCCATGGCTCAGGGGACCCATCGCTCTGCGACATGTGGGATCCTCCCAGACCGGGGCACGAACCCGCGTCCCCCGCATCGGCAGGCGGACTCCCAACCACTGCGCCACCAGGGAAGCCCCCTTATAGATTAATTCTTAAATTATTCTTCAGACCATTAATTCAGCAGCCTTCTGAATAATCATTTCTTAATATTTATCATACCTGCTTCAGAAATGAATTCACGGAAGCACAGAGATTGGAAGTGTTTGCACTGTTGAACTATATTCAGAATCAGTACTGCTGTGACAACTTTTCACCTGTTTTCTCTATCAAGATCAAGCTGTTTTCAAATGTGAAATTGTTTTCAATATATTATTCAGAGACAGGAATAGAGTAAAACAAGAGAGGCATCCAGGGCACAAAATTTAATGAGGCATTCACTCATCAACCCCACAGTTACATGACCCTAAAAGTGCCAATGTAAATTCTGTGCCCTAGATGTCTTGCTTGTCACCTCCCAGTCCTAGCCCTGCCATTATTTCAGTATATTTGCAAATATCCCAAAGAAAACCTATCTTTTATCTCTCTCATTTCAACTAAGTAAAAAAAAATATTTTTTAGGAGGGGTACATTTTATACTTTGATTTAAAAGTTTAAGAAAGTATTAGCTATACACATGTAATACTTCTTTAACTGCACTCAATAAGATTACCAAAATAACTATCCAGTATGTACATGGTGTTTGAGGACGTGAGGGAAGATACCATTTCTCATTTGCAGATTAACAGAGAAAATAACTGACCAAATTAATTCTAAGTCTTACATGGAATTTTGTACAATTAAATAACTTCAACTATTACAAAGACAATTGCATAAGCAAGAGAACCATTATTCCAAAATCTGGAAGGAAAAAACATTTCCTGGCTGAATTAATATAAGTAAACAATCTCATTTGCCTAAGGGTTCTTCCTCCTTTTTCTTTTTAAATTCTCAACCCAAAAGGAAAAACAAAACAGAATTCCAAATCACTGCCTTGAGGATTAGAATACATATAAAACACAAAGGTAATTAAGTAAAAATCCTAGAGTTTTAACTTCTATAGTAAAAGCACCAATTAAAACATAATCTCTTTCAATCTTGCTTATTAAAATTATTCTTACCAGATAAAGCAGAAAGGTGTGCAGCCCTGTTCCAAGCCCAACAGAAGACAAAATTCCTAAGCCTATCCAATAGGCATACAAAAGAAACTGTTTCTCTATACGTTGCACATACTGAAAAACAAAAGCGATGAGGTGAAAACAAAATCAGAATTCTTAAGCAGAAATATGGTATTTATCAACTATAATAAAAATAAAACAAACCAACTAAGTTTCCAATAGGAAGAAAGTATTAAGATTAAAAGCTCCTTGAAGAGTCCAAATTCCTCTAATATGTGGTAGCAGAGATGGCAAAAAAAATCATGTAACTGAACTAAAGCTCATTTCTACATTTTAAAAGTCCTATTATTACAATGACATTTATACAAAAAATGTAAATTATTGGTAACTATGAGAATAAAAAATTTAAAGATACTTAAAAGTTATAAAAATTTTGTTTAAGAAAGCATGATAGGGACTTCCCTGGTGGCGCAGTGGTTAAGAATCTGCCTGCCAATGCAGGGGACATGGGTTCGAGCCCTGGTCCAGGAGGATCCCACTTGCCGTGGAGCAACTAAGCCCGTGAGCCACAACTACTGCATTTATAAGTATAAAAATTTCTCTGATTAGAGGTAAACTGCTGCTCCTCCCCGTTTTTATTTTTATCTATTTATTTTTAAATTTTTCCCTCCCCATTTTTAATGCCATTTGTTATTCTAATTTTACAGGCAATATATGTTTATTACAGACAACTAGAAAAACATAAAAGCGTAAAATAAAAAACAATTACCCATAATCTCCACCCCCCCAGAGATAATCACCAACAGCATTTTGATGCATTTAGAGGTAAACTGCTCTAAAATATGAAATGATACCATTTTAGAACTATTTCCTAATAGAATACATTAACGTTTTGCAATTTTATCAAAAGTTATCAACAAAATGTCCTATTTTCCCTTCATTTATGCTGTACAGATGATAGGCAAGTGAACTTCCCCCCACTCTATAC
Source organism: Neophocaena asiaeorientalis asiaeorientalis (assembly GCF_003031525.2). NCBI lineage: Eukaryota > Metazoa > Chordata > Mammalia > Artiodactyla > Phocoenidae > Neophocaena > Neophocaena asiaeorientalis. The sequence goes on along the minus strand of NW_020174560.1, from coordinate 5,422,731 downwards.
ATATAAAACCTAACCTTCAATCTAGGATGAGTATATCAGCTTGGATGGATCATAGGAGTGTGTTACAAAAAATATGAAGACTTTGGTAGTGATTAAAGGATTCATGCTGCTTTGACTAAACACCGTCAGGAAAGTTACATTTAAATCCTTAAAGGTAAAAAGGAATGATATATATCCAATATAAATGCTGAGCAGCCATGAACTACCACAAGAATATTTTTAATATTTGGCCTTAAAAGTAAGACATTAAAATACCAGTTATGAGATACATTTTAAAAAAAAAATCAATGAAATCCACAAAAGCTCCATTTTGAAACTGGGATTAGGGAAGGTACAAGAATAGAAACAGAGGTGCTGAACCTCTTACCTGTTGATGTGCTCCTTCAACATAATACGTAGCTATAAGCACAGCAAGCAGCAGTAAAAAAGACACCACAACACTTTGACGATGCCATAATCTTAAAAACAAATTAAAAAAAAATGAAATATGTCACAGTCTCAGTTTCAGGATTCATCACTCTCAAAACATTTCTTATTGAAGCAATTAGGTTACTTAGCTCAGCTTTAGAAGTTGTTCTTGCTGGATTGAGCTCTTTTGTTCTTAAACACTATGGTCTCTTGGGGGTACAGAAGGGGGTCAAGACCAGATACTTGGGTATAGAATCGAATTTCTTATTAGAAACCCCATCGTAGGGGCTTCCCTGGTGGCACAATTGGTTAAGAATCCGCCTGCCAGTGCGGGGAACATGGGTTCGAGCCCTGGTTCAGAAGGATCCCACATGCCACAGAGCAACTAAGCCCGTGTGCCACAACTATTGAAGCCCCCACGCCTAGAGCCCGTGCTCCACAACAAGAGAAGCCACCACGATGAGAGGCCCGCGCACGGCAGCGAAGAGTGGCTGCCACTCACCGCAACTAAAGAAAGCCTGCGCAGCAACGAGGACCCAGTGCAGCCATAAATAAATAAATAAGTAAACATAAACAACTTTATAAAAAAAGAAAAAGAAATTCCATCATAGCCTTTCCCATACCCCAAAACTAATCTTTTATACATACCCCAACTTCTAATTGGGACAGGCATTATGATATAATGGAAAGGGCACTGGCCTTTAGTCAGAGGACTTGGATCAGAGTCTCTTAAGTACTGTACTTTGAGTAAGACACTCAACCAATCTGATTCTGTTTCTTGTTTTTAAAATCATGATGATCATATACTTATTTTACCTTCTTCATGGAATTGCTATAAGGATCAAATGAACTTAAAAAGTGTTACAGGGCTTCCCTGGTGGCGCAGTGGTTGAGAGTCTGCCTGCCAATCCAGGGGACATGGGTTCGTGCCCCAGTCCAGGAAGATACCACATGCCACGGAGCGGCTGGGCCCGTGAGCCATGGCCACTGAGCCTGCGCGTCCGGAGCCTGTGCTCCGCAACGGGAGAGGCCACAACGGTGAGAGGCCCGCGTACCGCAAAAAAAAAAAAAAGTGTTACAAAATGCTTTATAAACTGTGAGCACATAAAAAGGTAAGATATTATTACAGATAACTTGGAAAAGTAAACCAGAAAATGATTAAGGCAAGTAAAAGTTCAACTTGCTCTTTACGATATCAGAAACAGGGCTTACAAGCACTAAATTAAAAGATCGAACACAATTTCCATGGCAGAGTCCTTTTTTATTGGCTCAAACTATCAGTAGTGCCACGTATCCTGAACCTTGACCTACTAAAGAATCAGTGTATTTAATGTACACAGGCCTGATTTCTCCTGAAGGTAAAGCCAGAAGAAAAAACTTCTTGTTTTCAGCGCTCTCCTCTGCATAAAAGATTCAACATGAGACAAAGGTCAACTGTAACAATCCAGTGAACAAATAGCAACAAGTTTCCCTAATCTATTTTTCTTCAAACTACACATAAAAAGGAAAATAAGTATGTTCCTATAACATTCTAAATTTAATTAACCCATTTTGATAAAGCAGGTGGCAGGGAGACTGTTGAAGATTTCTAAAATTAGTAAATACGGTTTATATAAAAGGAAACAGAAGACTCTTTACCTTGAGGTCCATTCCTTCAAGATTACTAGGATTTCCAGAGAAAAATACTGCAAGGTAACAAGTGGCTGTCTCCACAGGACAATATTCTGCCTTTCTTCCCGATCCCTCCTCTTCTTTTCATTCACTGAAGGGGGATCTGAAAAACATTGGTGTAGAAGTTAAAACAGGATGCTCACTTTTTCCAGTTACTTTCATTATTCACCTACCTTCCCATCCCACATCTGAAGGACTGCATATAAACCTCAAAAAACAATCTGGTTCACGTTGTGACAAGTCTAGGCTATGTCCTGCTGTTCCAGTCTTACCATTATTTTTGGAATTATTTTATTGTCAGGACACAAGTTTCTTTTCTTATACATTACTGGAATGCTAAATTAGCCCACTTTCTATGAAGGGCAATTTAGCACCATATCATAGAACGAAGTGGTTCAGAGCTCAAAACGTGAATGCAAACTACTTGGTTCCAAATCCTGGCACTGCCATCTACTAGTCATGTGATCTTGGGTAAGTTAATCAACCTTTCTATGCCTCAGTTTTCTCTTCTCTAAACTGAAGATAAAAATAGTACTTACTTTTTAGTGTCTTGTAAAGATTAAATGAGTTAATACATGTATGTATATGTGCAATTAAGGTTAGTTATTATTGGTAATAATAGTAACTCTCTCAGCATCATCTCTCGAAATTATAAATGCATATACCCTGTCACCTAATAATTCCATTTCTAAGAATGATTAGCTGTAAGGAGAAATGACTTTTGTACAAGTTTATTCAATACAGTGTTATTGGTTCTAGCAAAATATTATAAACAAATGTTACCAACAGAGGACAGAGGAGCTATTAAAATATGATAGACTTGTACAATGAAATACTAAGCAGCCATAACAAAGAATAAGTTCTTCATGTACAACCTCTAGGAAATATTAAGTAAAAAACCCCAAACAACACACACCATGGTACAGAATAGAAAGTGTGTCATTCTAACATTAATTTTAAATTCCAAAGGGGTGGGCAGTAGTGGAAGAATACATAAATGTATGTGCTTGTTGAAAGAAAGGAAAGAAAAAATAACATGCAAAAGCTCCTAATGGGATGAGACTACGATATATGCAATGTCTATTTCCAAATCCTGAAACTCCTGTTGAAACGATGCAAAACTTATTGACAACCAAAGTAACCCAAAAGTCAATAAGTGCTGCAAAATACATTCTGCAAGGCAATGCAGTGATCAAAACAAACAAATGGAAACTACTACTTCAAATAGCTTGCAATTCTACTAATAGAAGAAAATTTCTATGATATAATATTACCATGCTGAAGTATTATTTGCAATGTGTTTGAGATGCCAAACGATTTAGAAGTTAAAAAGAAAACCATTACAATTAAGAGAAAAGGAAAACCTTTCATTTTCTTTTAAACACAAAAAGGAAAGTTCCTACTTAAATCATCTATATAATAGCTGTAATTTTCAGGGTAAATGTGTGAATAAGAGTCAAATATACTGAAATTCACCACAAATTCCTAGTTTGGTTAAAATATAAATTTATTTGTTTCAAACTAAAATTTAAAAATAAATCCACAATAATCACATTCTGACTTTTTGGATAATTATAAAATTAGAATTAGCGTAATAAGTAAATTTATAATCTACTTCTAAAGTTACAAAATAGCATGATAAAACTAAGTGCCAAACAAAGCCAAATAAATATTTACCACACCACAAGATTAAAAAATAATAATCTTGTACCTAGAACACTGCTGATGTGACTATGGCCAGGCTGCTTCTGCTATCGCTGTGAAAAATCCCCTCATAGGCCCTTATATACCCATAATTTAATTTACTATGAAGATGAAGCAAAAGATAATCAATCTTTTACAAGATTTATAAGAATTTTATGTATCCTATATTATTATATAAGATATTATTTTGTTAACAAAAGATAATAAAAATTAGATATAATATATTTCTAATTTATTCCAATGAAAAAGATATCATTTAAACCCATAGATCTTCTCCCTCCAAACTACCATACTTCACCTGTGAAGTTTCCATTATATTGTTCCTTGTTCATTGCTACACGTCTCTGGTCACAATTTTTTCCATTCTCTGCCATTTCATAGATCGATAACTCTTGAGGAGCTAATAAAACAAAATAAAATCCAGTGATATGTTACATACTTCTGCTTTGCATCTGTGGCTGAATGAAACTGAATACAGAAACAACATGGGAAAAATCCCCACATGCTATCTCAATAATGTGTTTACACCTTAATTTTGTCTTTTATAATCAAGATTTAATAATTTTTATAGAAACTGTAGTAGAAGTATTAAAAATATAAAAGCCATGTTGTTGTAATCCTTTTCCAAACAGTTATCCCAGTGATTTTCCAGATTAAAATTCAGAGGCAATTTGTCCACAGAAGGATATAAAATACTAGCACCTTCAAGTACTGATAACCTATAAGGTCTAAAGTCTTTCTAATTCAAAATTGAATACCATACATACTATCTACACAAATTTTACCAATCTTTCAGTCCTTTTAGCATTACTTTTAAAAAATGATTATATTATCAAACATGTCAAAAATGCTGACACACAGATCCAAGATCAATTTTATTTAGGAAACAATTCTACTGAAAAAAAAAAAAGATATGGGCACAGAAGGTGAAAAATTTTTAAGTTTAAGATAAGTTAAATGTACTCTTTATAGCATGATTCATATTACAGGTATAGGTATAAGATATAAATTTTTACTTTAAATACCTGTATTACAACATATAAATTGTGCTGACATAATTATTCTACACGAAAACACCAGATTACCTGTGCAAGTATCATTCTTTCAGGTGCTGGTAAAGCAAATCTTTCTACTCAAAAAGCATATCACTTCAAAGTCTCAATGCTGAGTCCTCTGCATGTGCCATGAGTCTTGCTACTCTTATACTCAGCTGATTAGAATATGACATGGTCATGGGTTCAATCTTCCTATGGTTTGTTAGCTGGAGCTATTTTATCTCTTGACTAAAATTCTAACCATACTTTAGGCCTCATACAGGAAAATAAGTGAAAGACTATAAAGACAGAACAAAGAGCATACATTCATCACTCCAACAGAAGGTCTCTCCTTTTAGACACAATCCATTTGTGGACACCTGTGTTTTGTTGCCTTCATTTCTCAATAAACAAATAAACATATTAGGAAATAAAATATAGGTTTCCATTAGCACAGATGGATAGCCTGGAGCAGATGATTGTAAGTCTAAAACCTGGATTTGCATACCAGATTTGCCACTAACTAGTTGTGTGACCTTAAGCAAGTCTCATTTTTTCTAGATCTTGATTCTCTGGATCTACAAAAGAAGGACAAAAATTCTCACTTTCACAGGATTAATGAGGATGAAAGAGTGTGTGTTTGGGCATGCAAGGGTGTGTATAACTATAAATGGCAATACATGGAAAGGGTAGGAGGTATCTGACACAGTAAACCTAGAAACTGTCTATACTAGAGAAACTACTTCATAGCACATGCCTCACTGCTACCATATCAGTGACGTCAGTGTCTTTCATTCAATACTCATTATAAAAGTTCTGGGGTCAGTAATGGGCATTGAAGATATAAATGTGAATAAGACAAGATCCTTCTCCTCCAGCAGGTCATAATCTGGTAGGGAAGCCAGATGAGCACAAGACTTCAATTATAATATAAAACAATGAAACAGATATACAGCAAATAACTTAGTGGGAAGAAAACAGGTTTTAGAATCTAACAGAACTGGATTCAAACCCAAACTTCACAAGTATCTATTTTGAGCTTTGGCAAGTTTATAAATCTCCCTAAATATCACTTTATTTAATTTGTAAAATAGAGATAACACGACACACAAAGGGTTACTCTGAGGATTAAATAACGTAATGTACATAAAGTACTAGTATATTTTCCCACCTTTCTATATGAACTCAATATATACTGGTTTATAATGATGATAAGGAGAAAGAAAGTACAGGAAAAAGTATGGGAGCTCAGAGGGCAATACATTCAGAGTAGTACCAGAAGCTGAAATTTGATTCTGCAAATTTAAGTCAGAGTTCTGTGAAGATGTTTTCAAAAGACAAGCAATTACAAAAAAAGAAAGACGAAGATAAATTTTGAAAATCTATAAGATCAAAGCATCACAATAAGTTCGCAAAACGTAAATCTATTCCACAAATCATGCTTTCTGGTTTTATTAATAAAATTAATAGAATATATTTGAAATTGACCATATAATAAAGGAGTTAAAGATTTTCCATCTTCCAATCATTCAACTTGAAGCCATACTTAAGTTCTGTAAAACTTACGTTCTTAAAACTGTGCAAACTCATATTCAGCCAAATTCTATAGGCAATTCATTTTAGAGATGAACAGCCCTTCACCTACATCACAATAAATAACATTTAATTAATCTGTGATGAAAAGATATAAGAAGGCACAAAAGAGCTTATGTGTTATGAAGAAAACACTCTAAAACCTTTCCCCTGCAAAACACTGATAATTGAGCTCATTTCCCCAGTTATACTCCTTCCCATAGTATCATCTTTAAGAGATGGAAAGAGTTTTATCCAAAACAACTTGTGTCCATTTAAGTGCTTACTTAATAAAAATGGTATCATGCAATTATTCAAAGATGTTTTTAAAGACATTTCAACAGGAATTTTTATTTTAGCAAATAATGTGTTCTTACACAATATGCTAAAAAAGAAAACAGCCTACAGACATTTCCTACTCAAAAAATTCTCTAGAAAAAAAGCCTGGAATTTTGTTTTGTAAGAAATAGCATAGGAGACTAAGTTATTTTCTTTTAATCCGTCTACTTCTTTACAAACAAAATAAATTCACAGTTTAAAAAACAATTTTGGGGGGCTTCCCTGCAATGGTTAAGAATCTGCCTGCCAATGCAGGGGACATGGGTTCGATCCCTGGTCAGGGAAGATCCCACATGCTGTGGAGCAACTAAGCCCATGTGCCACAACTACTGAGTCTGCAATCTAGAGCTCGTGAGCGACAACTACTGAGCCTATGTGCCACAGCTACTGAAGCCTGTGCGCCTAGAGCCTGTGCTCTGCAACAAGAGAAGCCAGCACAATAAGAAGCCCGAGCACCGCAACAAAGATGAGAAGAGAGAGAGAAAGGACCAGAGAAAATATCTGAAGAGATTATAGTTGAAAACTTCCCTAACATGGGAAAGAAAATAGCCACCCAAGTCCAGGAAGCACAGTGAGTCCCAGACAGGATAAAACCAAGGAGGAAACACGCTGAGACACATAGTAATCAAATTGGCAAAAATTAAAAGACAAAGAAAAATTATTGAAAGCAGCAAGGGAAAAACGAAAAATAACATACAA
>NW_020174560.1:5341878-5414967 GCF_003031525.2 Neophocaena asiaeorientalis asiaeorientalis | reverse complement strand
CAAGCAAAAGCTAAGAGAATTCAGCACCACCAAACCAGCTCTACAACAAATGCTAAAGGAACTTCTCTAAGTGGGAAACACAAGAGAAGAAAAGGACCTACAAAAACAAACCCAAAACAATTAAGAAAATGGTAATACGAACATACATATCGATTATTATCTTAAATGTGAATGGATTCAATGCTCCAACCTAAAGACACAGACTGGCCGAATGGATACAAAAACAAGACCCATATATATGCTGTCTACAAGAGACCCACTTCAGACCTAGGGACACATACAGACTGAAAGTGAGGGGATGGAAAAAGATATTCCATGCAAATGGAAATCAAAAGAAAGCTGGAGTAGCTATACACTCCTATCAGATAAAATAGACTTTAAAATAAAGAATGTTACAAGAGACAAGGAAGGACACTACATAATGATCAAGGGATCAATCCAAGAAGAAGATATAACAATTATAAATATATATGCACCCAACATAGGAGCACCGCAATACATAAGACAACTGCTAAGAGCCATAAAAGAGGAAATCGACAGTAACACAATAATAGTGGGGGACTTTAACATCTCACTTACACCAATGGACAGATCATCCAAAATGAAAATAAATAAGGAAACAGAAGCTTTAAATGACACAATAGACCAGATAGAGTTAATTGATATTTATAGGACATTCCATCCAAAAACAGCAGATTACACTTTCTTCTCAAGTGCGCATGGAACACTCTCCAGAAAAGATCACATCTTGGGTCACAAATCAAGCCTCAGTAAATTTAAGAAAACTGAAATCATATCAAGCATCTTTTCTGACCACAACGCTATGAGATTAGAAATCAATTACAGGGAAAAAACGTAAAAAACACAAACACATGGAGGCTAAACAATACCTTCCTAAATAACTAAGAGATCACTGAAGAAATCAAAAAGGAAATCAAAAAATACCTAGAGACAAGTGACAATGAAAACACGATGACCCAAAACCTATGGGATGCAGCAAAAGCAGTATTAAGAGGGAAGTTTATAGCTATACAAGCCTACCTCAAGAAACAAGAAAAATCTCAAATTAACAATCTAACCTTACACTTAAAGGAACTAGAGAAAGAAGAACAAACAAAACACAAAGTTAGCAGAAGGAAAGAAATCATAAAGATCAGAGCAGAAATAAATGAAATACAAACAAAGAAATCAATAGCAAAGATCAATAAAGTAAAAGCTGGCTCTTTGAGAAGATAAACAAAACTGATAAACAATTAGCTGGACTCATCACGAAAAAGAGGGAGAGGACTCAAATCAATAAAATTAGAAATGAAAACGGAGAAGTTACAACAGACACCGCAGAAATACAAAGCAGCCTAAGAAACTACTACAAGCAATTCTATGCCAATAAAATGGACAACCTGGAAGAAATGGTGTGGCCTCTCCCGTTGTGGAGCACAGGCTCTAGACACGCAGGCTCAGCGGCCATGGCTCACCAGCCCAGCTGCTCTGCGACCGGGGCACGCGACCGGGGCACAAACCCGTGTCCTCTGCATCGGCAGGCGGACTCAACCACTGCGCCACCAGGGAAGCCCTCACTGTTTCCTTTTAATACTCTTAAGTATTTAATTTTTATTCTTTTTCAGTTATTCAAGATGTTTTCTCATAAATTTGGCTTTGGCCAACTCCCATAGACATGAATATACATTGATCTCATTATGTTATTTCCTAGATAACATGTAACTGTTTTCAATTTCCTCTTTGATATGATAAAGTATCCAGAGTTGCAAAAAAATAATAAAATAAAATAAATTTTAAAATAAACAAATAAAAATAAAAAACAATTTTTGAAAAACTTTTGCCAATTTATAGCCCCACTCCCCTACAGAGAAGTTGGGGGTTGAGGCTGAAAGTTCCAACCCTCTAATCACACTTTGGTTTTTTTGGTGACTAGTCCCCATCCTGGAGGCAACCAGGGGCCGGAGAAAAGTTGCCTCATTATAAAAGAAGATGTTCTTATCACGCACATTACTCAGGAAAACTACAAAGGATTTAGGAGCTTTGTGCCAGGAACTGGGACAAAGACCAAATATAGATTTCTTATAACAATTACTCTGTAAGGAGAGAATATGCTAGTTATGGGCTGTATTGTACCCCTCCCCCATTCATATGCTGAAGCCCTAATCCCCAATGTGACTGTATTTATAGTTGGGGCCTTTAAGCAGGTAATTAAGGTTAAATGAGGTTCTAAGGGTGGGGCCCTAGTCAGATAGAACTGGTGTCCTTATAAGAGGAGAACAGAGACACTCTCTCTGCATGCACACAAAGGAAAGGCCATGTGAGGACACAAGAAGGCAGCCATGTACAAGCCAGGAAGACAGCTAGCACCTTAATTCTGGACTTCCAGCACCTAGAACTGAGAACATAAATTCGGTGTCCCAAAGCTGCCAATATGTCTATTTGAGGGCCAAATCAGGGCAAGCAGCATTTCACCTGTACTCCACACTCCAAGACTGAATGCATCCATGCTATTCTAATTCTGTTCCCCTTCCCACCTGAAAGTAGTTTAACTTCTTTGGAGCTAAAAGAATCCTACCAACATCACTTACTAGTTGCATAGCCTTGGGTAAGTAATTTAAGCCTCTGCACTTGAGTTTATTTGTAAAATATCCCCATTCCTATTTTCACACCATCCTTAAATGTCTTTTGTGTTGCTTTGGGGAACTCTCGGTTATTTATTTTCTCTACTTCAAAAAACAATTATACATAATTGTCCTGCACAGTCTGGCACATAGCAGGCACTTAATGTTAGCTTCTCCACACCCTTTCCATGAATGCCTCAATTTTCCAAAATGATCATAGTCAAAACTACCCAAGTGTTCACTTACAGACACTTGTTTTCTGTATTTCTATACTATAGAAGAGACTGCACAACTGATTTCTACAGAAGCATCCACAGAAAAATCTTAGTTTATGTTGGATAACAAAAATAAGTTATTTTTCATCAATGCAAACAGTTTGAAAAGTACCAAAAGGACAATCTGTTAAAAATTATTACAGGGTAGGGACTTCCCTGGTGGCGCAGTGGTTAAGAATCCGCCTGCCAATGCAGGGGACCCAGGGGCGATCCCTGGTCTGGGACGATCCCACATGTTGCGGAGCAACAACTACCGAGCCTGCGCTCTAGAGCCCGTGTGCCACAACTACTGAAGCCCACAGGCCTAGAGCCCATGCTCTGCAACAAGAGAAGCCACCGCAGTGAGAAGCCTGCACACTGCAACGAAGAGTAGCCCCCGCTCGCTGCAACTAGAGAAAGCCCACGCGCAGCAAGGACGACCCAACGCAGCCAAAAATAAATAAATAAATTTATATTAAAAAAATTATTACAGGGTAAAAAAGCTCTAGCCAATGTAGGTAGGGTAAGAGGCAATAATCATTTTTAAGGAGAGCCACTTTTCACAGTTTAATGAGGTAGCATGAATTTTGGAAATTTGTTACTAAACGGTGTGAGTCAGATATGGGAATGGATCCAAAGTATTACTAGCCTGTTTAAAAGACTGAAATCTTTTCAAAAAGGAATCTAGCACATGACATATTTTGACATTCAATGCAGCCCTGTAGTGAGACTGTTGTAATATCAATTTGAACAGCATGCATCCAAGTTAGTTTTGTTTCTAAGAATGAAATTGTTGAAATAAACTCTATAGGTATGTGGATGGGATGAGAAGACAGAAATAGAAAAGAAGCATAACTCAAACATCAAATTATTTTCATTGTGAAGATATATCTAGATGCAAGAAATGCTTTAAAAGGCTGTAACTAGCAGATTTTAAATACAGCTGAAGCACTTAAAATCTAAGTTTGATATTAAAACATGTGGAGTTTTTTTGTTTGTTTCTGGCAGAAGTGCTCAGAAAATACTGCTAAAATCAGCTCACAAAGGTTCTTTGTAGGCTGTATATCCAGTGTGCTAAGACTATAATACTCCATTCATTTTAAACATTAGCTACCCTTGTAATGCAAAATCAATGTAAAAGTAAATTACTGTGAGTTCCCCAAAGCAACACAAAAAACATTTAAGGATGACATGAAAATGGCAATTCACTGAGTAATATGAGTTAATGGAGAATTGACCAAGATGAAAATGAAAAGAAAATATAGTGAAGCCACTGATTCTAATTTTCTTCATCACTGAATTCCTCTAACACACCATTGTAAAGCAATTATACTCCAATAAAGATGTTAAAAAAAAAAGAAAATCATCCATATGATTCTACTTTCTTGCAAAAATATCAAGTCAGCTTTCTCAATCATACAAGGCATATAAAGATATCCAACTTGAGAATATTATATCTTTCGGTAACCTTTCTTGCTTTCAGAGTGTGTGTCCTTGGTTGGATTATTTAGTGCATTGAGTCACAGACTGTTCCAAAATAGCTGTAGATTTCCCATAAAACCATTAAGAAACTGCAATTTATGCTTGGAAACTTAATAAATAAATACTGTAAGCGAAGAGTAATATATCTTGACCAGTGAGGTTTTGATATAGTTTTCTGCTTGTGCAGGAGTATAAAGACAAAGATAATTCCAACACCATGCACAGTATCAGACTGATTATCAGATCATCTGGCTTTGAGAGCCAGAGAGTATCTATCACATGGTAGCAACAGTTTAACAATGTGTTCTCTGAAAAGTCATTATTTGAATGAGACTATATGAAAAACATTCCTTGAATCTTTCTGAACTTTCTAAAGCTTTGGGAAATTAAAAAGTTAAAATCCCAAGTTAGGTAACAAAAGAATTCAAAATCTCCATAAATCTCCTAATAATGGATTAGCAGGTTATAAGTGTATATTTTTCTGGCCTAAAACGTCCCTCAACTTAATTAAGTGAAGTATAAAGTACACTCAACTCATCATAGTCTAACTGTTGAAAAAGGCCACTGCTCCAGATTAACTTTTTATTAGATAAACTTTTAAGTAAAAATCCAAATTTTAGGGCTTCCCTGGTGGTGCAGTGGTTGAGAGTCTACCCGCCGATGCAGGGGACACGGGTTCATGCCCAGGTCCGGGAAGATCCCACATGCCGTGGAGCGGCTAGGCCTGTGAGCCATAGCTGCTGGGCCTGCGCGTCTGGAGCCTGTGCCCCGCAACGGGAGAGGCCACAACAGTGAGAGGCCCGCGTACCACAAAAAAAAAAAAAAAAAAAAATCCAAATTTTAAAAAGATACAACCTGGAAGACACTTTAGGGACTCCCTTTTTGCAAGTCTGATAGGTTTTGGGGAAGGTTTCTTCATCTCTCACTTTTCAATATGTAAAAATATCTTATGTTCCTATGCGTAAAAACATGATTTTATTTTCACAGGGAAAATGCATAACTTGTAAAATTACAACTTGAAAAATCCCATTTTTCATTTTCTCTCAATCTACTTCTTAAATGTTCATTCAGTTTTTCATAACCAGTGCAATTTTAGCAAAACATTTTCACCAAAAAGATGGGCGAGTAAGAGTAAGGTCAAGAATTAAGGTAGTGGGCTTCCCTAGTGGCGCAGTGGTTAAAAATCCGGCTGCCAATGCAGGGGGACACGGGTTCGAACCCTGGTCCAGGAAGATCCCACATGCCGCGGAGCAACTAAGCCCTTGCGCCACAACTACTGAGCCTGCGCTCTAGAGCCCGCGAGCCACAGCTACTGAAGCCCGAGTGCCTAGAGCCCGTGCTCTGCAACAAGAGAAGCCACCGCAGTGAAAAGCCCGTGCACCTCAATGAAGAGTAGCCCCCGCTCACCGTAACCAGAGAAAGCCCGCATGCAACAAAGACCTACCGCAGCCAAAAAAAAAAAAATAATAAATAAATATATAAAATTTTTTAAAAAGGTTGAAAATAAAAAAAAAGACAAAAGTCATTATTAGGGAAAGAGAACAATGATAAAAGGTTCAACTCACCAGGAAGATACAACAATTCTAAATTTGAATTCACCTAATAGAATATAGCATCAAAATTTACAACATAGGGGCTTCCCTGGTGGCGCAGTGGTTGAGAGTCCGCCTGCCGATGCAGGGGACACGGGTTCGTGCCCCGGTCCGGGAAGATCCCACATGCCGCAGAGCGGCTGGGCCCGTGAGCCATGGCCGCTGAGCCTGCACGTCCGGAGCCTGTGCTCCGCTACGGTAGAGGCCACAACAGTGAGAGGCCCGTGTACCGGGGGGAAAAAAAAATTACAACATAAAAATAGATAAAGATACACAGATATATGAATAAATCCAACATTATATTGGGAGATTTCAAAGCAACTGTTCATAACTGATATTTCAAGCAAACAAAAACAAGACATTCAATAAGATAGAAGATTTTAACAATAAAATTAAGAAATAAAATATAGGGGGGATATGTATAAAATTCAGCATCTGGCAATTAGCGAATACATATTTTTTCATAAGTCACTTATCATAATTAAGCCAAGAAATAAGTCACAACAAATTCCAAACAATGGGCATCACAGACCACATTCTCAACCCAGAAATTAGGTCAAACTTTAGCAACAAAAATATAAGATTTGTACACAATTAGAAGTTAATGCACACAGTTCTAAATAACTCGGGTCAAAATAAGAGAAAACTGAAAAATGCTCAGAACTACTAGAACTAATAAGTGAATTTTAGCAAGGTCACAGGTTAAAGGTCAAAATCAATACTCTATTATATACTTGGAAAACACAGAAAGTTGAATTTTTTTAAAGTTCATGTAGTCCCCAGATTGCAGTTTTATGAAAGATGCCAAAATATTCCTTGCATGGTCATTTCAACACAGGCTTTTGGCAGAAGTCTAAGGACATAATGTTAAATAGATTTCTACGTCCACTTAGCAAACAACGAAAGAAATATTGAAGACAACATGTTGTAAGACTCACAAACCTCCTGAGATTTTTTTTTTTTTTTTTTTTTTTTTTTTGCGGTACGCGGGCCTCTCACTGTTGTGGCCTCTCCCGCTGCGGAGCACAGGCTCCGGACACGCAGGCTCAGCGGCCATGGCTCACGGGCCCAGCCACTCCACGGCATGTGGGATCTTCCAGGACCGGGGCACGAACCTGTGTCCCCTACATCGGCAGGCAGACTCTCAACCACTGCGCCACCAGCGAAGCCCTACTGCGCCACCAGGGAAGCCCAGATATTTTGTTTTCATTAGTTCAGAAAGTATTTATTGATGTCACAATGTATATACTTGTTCTGCATGTGGCCTAGAAATAATCATGAATATCTCATCTTTAGATGATCCTTAGGTATTCATATATGATTTATATATCCATTTAGTTGAAAACAGAATTTTATATATATATATATATATATATATAAAATTCTGTTTTCAACTACTGTTTTAATGAGATTTAGATTTTCACCTATACCAAGGGGAGGATATACAGTTAAAAAGAAAAAAATTCAATAAAAATATTCTGTGGGTCTAAAAAAAAAAGTTCATGTACTGAGAGGGACTTAGAGGTAAGTTTGACAAAATACATACAAGGCCTATTCTAAAAAAATTTTTTAAAAGAAATCACAGAGGGCCTAAATAAATAGGAAAATACGTATGTTCATCATTTGGAAGTCTCAATATTGTTACTATGTCAATTTCCCTCAAACTAATGTATAGCTTTAATGCAATCTCAACCAAAACTCAAGCAGGCTTTTTTTAAAAATTGAAAGCGACAAATGGATTCAAAATTATATGGAAATGCAAAGAATTTAGAATAGCTAAAACAATTTGGATAAAGAATAGAGGTGTAAGACTTGCACTAATTGATTTCAAGTCTTGCTTTACTTTAAAGCTACAGTAATCATGACAGTGTGGTCTTGAAGGATAGATACAGATCAATGGAACAGAAGAGATAATACAGAAATAGACCCACATACACAGGGTCAATTACTTTTCTACAAAAGTACAAGGCAATTTAATGGTGAAAGGAATGTCTACTTCAACTGAACATTCTTATGAAAAAAGTGAACATTGACCCTCTCTCATATGTAACACCTGATTTGAAATGGATCACAGATCTAAATGCAAGAACTAAAACCATAAAGCTTCCAGAAAAAAAAAAACCCAAAACAACACAGGAAAAATCTTGGTGATCTTGGGGTAGACAAATATTTCTTAGGATTTAAAAAGCATGCACCATAAGAGAAAAAAATGTATAAACTGGACTTTAACAAATTTTAAAACTTTTGCTCTTTGAAACACATTGTTAAGAAAAAAAAAGGTAAGCCACAGAATGAGAGAAAATACTTGCAATACACGTATCTGACAAAGTTCTCAAACCCAGAGTATATCTATCTCTCTGTACATATGTTAGAGTAATAAATAATGAAGATGTGTTTTATAGGTATGGCGATAGACAAACTGACCAAGAAACAGAAAATGTCGCTTCTCAAAAGATTCTTGTATATTTGGAACTCTACATGACAGAGATGGCAAGATAGATCAGTGGGGTTCAAATTGATTATCCATAAAAGAAAAGAAAATCTGGATCCCTACTTTGAACCACACACAAAATTTAATTCCAAATGGGCTGAAGATTTAAAAGTCAAAAAGCAAAACTTTCAGAAGAAAACATAAATGCCTTTCTGCCTTGGGGTAGGAAAGGATTTCTTGAGACATACGCAAGAGCTGACCATAAAGAAGAAGACTGATAAATTGGACAACACTGAAATTAAAATTTAAATTCATCACAAGATATCTTAAGTGAGAAGACAAATCACAGAAAGATATAACCGAAAAGGACTAGTAGGCAGATAATAATTTTAAATTATTAAGAAAAAGACAAATAATCCTACAAAACTAAAACAGGCAAAAGACATGAAGAGGTATTTCACAGCAGAGGATCTACTTGACCTCACTGACATCCTAAAAATATAAACCAAGATCACAATGAGGTATCATTTGTATCCATTATCTTTTTTTTGTAAATTTTTATTGGAGTATAGTTAATTTACAGTGTTGTATATCCATTATCTTTTGCTATGTTTAACAACGTAACTCCAAAACTTAGCAACTTAAAAAATCATTTAGTATTTTTCATGATTCTGTGAATTAGGTTGGGCAGTTCTGCTCTGGGCTAGCGTGGCTCTTAAGCTAGGCAGGTCTGAGCTGAGATGCCTTGTTTTGGTCCAAATAGTCCTCTATGCCCCAGTACGTTAAGCCTGGGCTTTTCCCACACGGTGGGCTCTGGGTTCAAAAGAGCAGTAAGAGAAGACAGGACCCAATGTACAAGTGCTTTTCAAGTCTCTCCTTGTGTCACACTTGCTGATGTCCCTTTGGCCAGAGCAAGTCACAAAGCCAAGTACAGAGTCAAGGGATGGAATAAGAGACTCTAGAAGTAAAATCATATTGCAGAGGGGTATGCATACGATGATGAGAAGAATCTATAATCCACTACATCACTATTTACATGCATTCTTTGGCAAGAATTAGGAAGGACGACAATAGCAGAGTTTGGGAAACAAATTGTAAAGCTGAATACTGGCATACCCTTGTTAGAATTCTATGCCTAGGTACATAGCCAAAAGAACCTCTTGCACATGTGAAGAGCCAATATGTACAATAGTATTTTTAGCAACATTGGTCTTAATAGCAAAAGCTATAAACTACTCAAATGTCCACTGTCAGGAGAACAGATAAATAAATTAAGGTACAATGAAATATTACACAGCTGTGAAAATAAATTTTTCATTTACTCATTTAACAAATATTTACTGAGTACATACTATGTGCCAGGCACAGTGTGAGATGCTAGAGACACAGGAGTAAACAGACAAATATTCAAACATATTATCAGATAGTAGTAAGTACTACAAATGAAAAATAAAGAAATTTGGTATGTGTGCATATGTATGTGTTTGTGTACAATATTTAACAGGGTGGATAGAGCAGCTTTATCTGAGAATCTGACATTAGAAAAGGACCATGGAAAAATATGGGGAAGAGCACTGTAGGGAAAGAAAAAAGAAAAGTGCAAAGACTTTGAGGCAGGAGTCTGTCTGGCATGTTCCACTTACCAATAGTTATTAAGGTTATTGATAAATTCAAACACTTAAATTTCTAAAACTTACAGTTTCATAGATATAGAAATACTATAGATACTCTCTGATTATTTTAAAAAATTAAAGAAAATTCCTCTGCCCCATAGAAGCAGTACTAAAAGCTCCTCTAGGGAATCCCCTGGCAGTCCAGTAGTTAGGACTCCATGTTCTCATTGCCAAGGGTCCAGGTTCGATCCCTGGTTGGGGAACTAAGATCCCACATCCACATGCCACGTGGTGCGGGGGCCCTCCTCAAAAAAAAAAAACAACTAAACATGCAATTATCATACAGCTACCAATCATACTCTGTACTATCTCTGCAACTTCCTATAATTACTTTAAAGTAAAAATTGAAAAATATGTATAAAAAATAAAAAATAAAATCTCCTCTAAATAGATCTTAAAAACTTATAAGGAGCAGAAGAATCTTGTATATTCGCTTGATTAAACGCTTTTCAAATGTGGTGACCTGAAAGTTTCTGGAAGGAACCAGACTCAAATGATGAGTTTAGGGCTTCCCTGGTGGCGCTGTGGTTGAGAGTCCGCCTGCCGATGCCGGGGACACAGGTTCGTGCCCCGGTCCGGGAAGATCCCACATGCCGTGGAGTGGCTAGGCCTGTGAGCCATGGCCACTGAGCCTGTGCATCCGGGGCCTGTGCTCCGCCACGGGAGAGGCCACAACAGTGAGAGGCCCGCGTACCGCAAAAAAAAAAACGAACAATGATGAGGTTAGAAGTAGCTAGTCAGATCAACCAATTCAACCTTACTGGACTTTATTCTCTCCTCATATAGACCAGAGAGTGGCATTTGACAGACCTGACCATTTCTTAAGAGAATTCTGAATAAGCAAAGACTTCCGCATGCTCTAAAATATAAAATTAAAAAAAAATGAAAAATCTTGCTCCCCTCTGTCCCTCATCTGTCTAGTACTCTCTAGGTGGAACCACTTTTATGAGTTCTGTGTACCCCATCATTCTTTCTTTAAACACTCCTTAGTCTCCTTTGCCAGCTCTCTTTTACCTGACCTGGGATCTCTCCTCTTCCTTGTTTCCCCCAAGTGACTTATCTAGCTGCACGGTTTAAAATACTAACTTGAATTTGTATTTTTCGTCCTGACCTCTAGATTGGAACACCTAATAGCAGCACTTAGATGATTCCCAGGCACCTCAAATTCAACACGTGCTTTTTTCTCCCTCCCCAGCCCTCTTCCTGTAACAAACCTGGCCCTCCCAAAACCTTCCCTCTCCCACTACTTGGCACAACCATCCACCAAGTTACTGAATCCAGAGGCACAGCCATCCTTGACTCTTCTCAATTCCTTACACCTCACATCTAATCCAGGACCAATCCTGTTCCAGATATATGTAGTATCCACCCACTGCTCTCCACTTTTTTGCCACCACTCTGGTCCAGGCCATTTTCATCTCTAGCTTGGACTACTCAATGGACTCCTAACGTCTCTCTCCATTTCTACTCTTGTCCCCTTCAATTCATCCTTCACACATGAGCAACAGTAAACTACTTATAAATCATACTATTCTCCTACTTGTAACTGTAGAATGACTTCCTAATTACACTCAAAATCAAATCCAAACTCATTTTCATGGCCTGCAAAGTTCTACATAACTTGGACCATGAATGTTTCTTATCTCATCTCATGTCACTATATTCTAGGTGTACGATACTAGAGTCTTAAACAAGCACATATCCACATTAAATCTCTCTCAGACCCTTGATTGTTTCCTTCATAACATTTATGACACTGTGCTTATTCTTCCTTTTTTTTTTTTGTGGTACGCAGGCCTCTCACTGTTGTGGCCTCTCCCGTTGTGGAGCACAGGCTCCGGATGCGCAGGCTCAACAGCCATGGCTCATGGGCCCAGCCGCTCTGCAGCATGTGGGATCCTCCCGGACCAGGGCACGAACCCGTGTCTCCTGCATCAGCAGGCGACTCCCAACCACTGCGCCACCAGGGAAGCCCTTATTCTTTCATTTTTGTATTATTTTTTTTCTCTCTGTCAGGCTCCTAACTAAAATATCTATTACTTTTTGTTTCCCACTGTTTTTCCCAGAACCTGGTAAAAGGCTTAAGACACAAGATGTTTGTTCACTGATTGGATGAATGAACAGATAAATATGACAATAGATATCACTGCAAAATAATCTGCTCATGCAAAGAAAGTAAGTGCTAGAAGACATTGTTAAATATCAAACCCCCAAATTTCAATTCTCAAATTCTGTGTTGTGGCTTACACATATAATGTAAACTGTTAATAACACAAAAAGGTTGAGATAATGGCCTACAAGAATGACTCATTTGGTTAAGAATCCCGCATATGTTGTAAAACATTCACGAAATGTGAATATATACATATATATATTTACTGAAACTTCATTAATAATGAGCAAACAATAATCGAGTAAGCAGGAACACAAAGATATGTTTTCGAAAGAGGGCTGGAAAACGTTCTTAGTAACTGCTCAGTAGGCCACATGATAATGATAACATAACAATCATGGTTAACTATATGCCAGGCACTGTTCTAAATGCTTTACTTAAATCTATTCACTTAACCCTAACAATAAAGGTGTGTACTAACTTCAATATCTAGGAGGAAACTGAGATAATAAGAGGTTAAGTAACTAGACTAGCCCAAGGGTTGCACAGTAGTAGACCTGGAATTTGAACTAAGGCAATCTAAATTCATAGCCTAGGCTCTTAACACTATCTACATAGTCCTTCCAGGAAAATCTATAAAGACCAAGGTTTTATTAATGAACCTCTAGAATAAGAGAAAACACCACGGTGACCTACTAAGAAGATTTTTTTATTTCTGGAATACTGACAAACTCTTTAAATTATAGTCAGAGACTAAACAAGTTTTGTGAAATCAGTGAAAGCAAAAGGATTCTCGCCAAGACAAAAAATAAACTCTTCTACAGTGGCTATTTACCTAGAATGAAATAATTATATTAAAATTACAAACAGCTTGGGAAAATTTTTTATCAGGAGCAAAGAAATTATTATAGTTTCCTCCTACTCATTAGCAATGACACTCACTCAGTAGAGACATGTGTTACAAAGATCCTCTGTCTTTTCCACTTGCCAGAAAGAAGACACCTTGATACCTGATAGTAATGAAGCATGAACTCAGAATAACTATTGTGAAGAACAGAACTAACTTTTTTCTATCCTTATTCCATTCCACCACAAATTTTGCCAAGCATAGTTTTTGTTTTCCTAGAATTTACAAGACTGAAAATCAGGTAAAAAGGGAAAAAAATGTACATACACATATAGATCCCTTTAATACATAAGAAAACCATTTTCATGCAAACCAGGAAATACTGTGAAACCAAATAAAGATGCCTGGAGACAACCTTAGCAGAAAGAAAGAACACTTGGGACCTCATTTCCAGTTCAGGCTCTGGCTCTACCTAAGCCATATGACCTCAGGCAAGCCAATTACTGATTGTTTCTGGGCCCTAATTTTCTCCTCTGTTAGATGAGAATAATCTAACTCTGTGTTCACAGAGGTTGCTTCTAATTCTAAATATTGCTTTCAATAGGTTTCAGTGAAATAATATAAGTAAGTAAGGCTTTAGTTAACTATATGTAAGTGCCCAAAAGTTCAACTTCCTCTGCACTTGGAAATTCTTAAGTAACAATACCTGATGGCCAAAAAGGATCAAATTTAAACTCCCAAATGCAAAACTAAACTCATTCTGAAGTCACCTACTTATAAACCAAGGTGACTAATACAGTGGATTACAGTTTCAAACTATTCCTGATTAGCTTTTATTGCGTTCAAAAGGAGGGCAAAGATCATCTCAGAAAAGTGTGTGACAAATTTCAGATAAATAACACACTTAATATAAAACATCAAATTTTGAAATGATGCAAAGTAACAGTATTCTGCACTGATATATTTCCTGCTTTCAGAGTAAAATGACAATATCACCATATTTTCATTTACATAGTGATTTCACATTTACTATCTCCCTTCATCGCTGTAAAAATCCTATGAAGTGAGCAGTACTTTAATCAACACAAGTCAGATCAGCTCAGAAAGTTAGGTAACTTGCCAACCTATGCTCAATAAGTGTTGGAGCCAAGATTCCAATCTAGGTCTTCAGATTTAAAGTTTAATGATGTTTGCAATCCTAAAAACTTGTAATTCAAGTCAAAGGCAGGAAGAAGTTGGAAAGTGAGAAAGTTTGGATAATCAGTCCCTGGATAACTGGACTGAACAAAAAGAATATAAGACCAGGTGTGGCAGTTATAAAGTAAAAAAGCAAATTTACCAGCTGTTAAAAATAATAACATCTAATTTATATAATTCCACATTTCAAAAATTTTTTGCCTCACTTCAAAGACAAGTGTGAAAAAAATTTCTAACTCAAAAATAAGAACAATATGTAAATAAACAACAAATTGATTAAACTAGCTATAAAGCATTAAATTGCTAAAAGGTATTAAAACATTTACTGAAGTATTTCAGAAACTTGGTTATTCTGGACTGTGAATCAAGGAATTAAACTATATTAATCAAGTAGGATATATTCCTCAAAGGAAAAAAAAATGCTCCAGTGTTTTAAAATAATACAGGCAAATAAGTAAAATATAAAAGATTTCTACTGTAGAGTCATTTCACACCTACACAAATTGGCCACATTTGTCTGGGTACCACCACCTCTTCCAAAGGTCAATAAAAAAATAATCTATAATGCATAAAATGTTGCCTAGTAAATAGCAATTTCTTACTATCATCATTTATGCTAAGAATACACAACTAAAATCAGGGCTAATGATAATACAATTAATAGGTAGTAGCAGAACATTAAATTCTCTATCATTACAACATTAGAAATACTTGTACGAACTTCTCCAAAGGATCAGTGCAATCTGTCTACAGAATTTCTGACAAGTCCCAAAGGAGAACTGAAAGACATTAAAGTTAGGAAAAGGAGCTATGTTATCAAGACAGGTAAACAGTGCCAGAGTCTATATGAGAGTTTTGCATGAATTTGCAGGAAAACAAAAGACAACAGTGCAAAACTTACTGGAGGTCACAAATAATCTTAAGCAGCGTGACACAGGGTCACATATGGCTTACTGAAAGTTTAGAGATTAAGCTAACCTTCATGTTTTATTGCAAATACCTCCACTGTAAAGAAATTCAGGGGGTCAGGGATTTGGAAAAGGCAGAGAACGCTATTCTTCATGAAAGTAGTGGGAAATAACGTGAAGGTCCTCTGCAAGAGATCTACGGAGGGAAGGCCCCATTCCCTTGGCCACCAACGCTTTAGAAGGGACTTGCACGTCTAAATTTTGTTTAGAAATGGTTACAAAACAGAATCATGTGCTAGTGGTTGGCGGGGTGCGGGGGGGGCAAGAAAACAACTGACAAATGCTGAGAAACAGCTTGGTCATCAGCAAGGAAGACCTTCCTCGTTTACTCTAAGGTCCTAGACACCCAGAGAGAAAGAGGAGATGGGTACTCTACAGAAGCTCAGAACGGCTTCCAAGTTCGCCGCGATGAGAGGGAATGGCTGGGAGTCCAGTACGGGTGGCCAACCACGGGGAGGTGTCCCAAATAATCTACTGCCAGACTGAGACAGTCAGCAGCGCTCTAAAGCACTGCTTGAAGTCAAAATCACGGTGCTCTAGATCTGCACCGTCTACGTGCAGAAGAAGCCAAGCTCTGAGGATAGCCTCAGGCGTCCGTCCCCAGTTCCCCGCTCTCGCTTACCTACCCGCTCTGACTCCGGCTTCTCCGGATCTCCTGATCTCGGATCCTGGAAGCGGCTCACGACTGACTCTCACACCCGCCGCAGGGCTCCGGCCAACCGGAACTAGCTCACGTCACTTCCGGTCCGTTTCCCCTCCGGGAGACCGCCTCCAGAAGAAAAACGTTCCCCCCTCCTTTCGGCCCCCTCAGCTGACAGTCGCGGGATTTCATTTCGAGTGTGGGTTAGGGACTTGTGGGAGGGGCGAGAGGAAGAATGACTGTTCTCTTCGCTGTTCTTGATCCGGAACTTGTTGTCAAGGAACCCCGGAAGGGGTAACTCGCGCGAGAGAAGGGAGTTCGTTACCCAGAAGTGAAGAACGCAAAGCCGCAGCTGAGTTGGAGGAGAGGTTTTCTAGGTAGGTCAGCCTCTCACAGGTAGGGGGATGTTCTTCATTTTGTCTCCAATTGGAATGTTTCTTCCCATCTAATTTTATAACCACCCCCTTACCCTTTCATCTTCTTCTTCGTAAACTGTCTTCCGCCCAGTGGCCGCTGGAGCCACTGTTCCGGTTCGGCCAGTCGTCTTTTGGAAGAAAGGACCAAGCTGCTGGGGAGGGGAAGGACCCAGAATTTCTAGTTCCCAGGCAACGCCTCCATTGAGGCAGCATTGATGGATTCGCTCCGAATGTGAGAAGATACCGAGCAGGCCTCACACTCTGCTGAGTATTTATTGAGTACCCACAGCGTAGCAAGTTGTTGAGTCCTACGAGGAAAGAAAAGGCCTCCAAGAATATGATCGAAAAATTGCCTCCCTGTGTCACACAGACATAATGTCTAAAGGAGTATTTAATACGTTAACAATCCCAGGCACTGTACTAGACGTTGAGAATTATGCTCTACAGTGGTTATGTGTTATTGTTACAGCGGCTCTGGAAAGTAAATAATTAAGACTGACTGGGGGATGGTAAAGACTTAAGAGACAGGTTTGGTTTGAACTACATCTTCATGGGTGAAGAGGATTTTTTGTGTGTTTAATTGGAGAAAATTATTTCAGGGAGAGATTGCTGCTTGAAAATACCTAGTCATTTGGTATGGCTGAATAGTACACTGTGTAGCAGGAGAGGAGGATAAAGTAGGTTGAAACCAAATTGAGTAGTTCTTTGAATTCCTGCAAAGGGATTTATGTTTTATTGTTACCCCACCGAACTTGGGTCCACTCACCCAACGGGTAGCAAACGGGTACCCAAAGGGTACTAACACCGGGTTGTGGTGAAAGACAGCACAGTCTTTATTGCAGGGCCCCAAGCAAGGGCGTGGGAGACAAGCTTCAAATCCACTGCAACTTGGTGTTTGAGTTAGGGGTTTTTTTAAAGGGGAAGAACAAAGAGGCTGGAATTAATCATCTTGTAACATTTCTGTGACTTTCCTTAATTGTGGTTTCAGGAGTCAGGATGTCTCTGGTTTATGATTCTCTGGCCAGGTGGTCTATGGCTCGAGGTCTGTTAGCTCATCTTGCCCTGGAGAAACAACCTGAGTGGTAGATGATATCTACAACAGCAGTTTTAGTGTATTGACAGTGTTATTGACAACAATTTTAGTCATCAACTCTGGTTGGTTAGTATTCAGTTAGTGCAGGGTTGAGGTCACCGTGGACAAGAACAGGGATAAAGTTTTGGATAGAGAGATTAATCATAAACTCAGTAAGGGACTCAGTTTTAGGGGGACTTGGTTTCCTTATTCCTTAGGCTTTTATCCAGTGATTTTCGAGCAGAGAAATTACAGGATCAGATTTGTGCTTTAGAAGTACAATTAATTATAATGGCAGATGGACTAGGATGAACTAGGGCACAAGTGAACCAAACATGGAAAGATTACAGGAAGTTTGAGAGGGAAGGGAAGATACTGAGTTCAGTGTAGGACACAGTTTAGACCACTTCATAGACATCTAAGTGGTAAAATCTAGCAGAAGTTGGAAGTTCAAGTGTGGTGCCCAGGGAGACGCTCTAGGAATCCTCAGCATTTGTTAATTCAGGAATGAGTGAGATTCTTCATTTCACAAACTATTTATTGTCTGTCTCCTCCTACTAGATTGTTCAGTGCGCTTCTCCAGGGTCCAGAACTGTGCACGATAGGCCCTCAGTAAATATTGATTGATTAATTGATTGAATGGAAAGAGAGTATATAAACCAGCACTGTCCAATAGAACTTTCTGCAGTCATGGAAATGTTCCATATCTCGCTAACTCATAGAGTGGCACCTAGCCACTTTTAAGCTGTTGAGCTGTTGAGCACTTGAAATATGGTTAAATGTAACTGAAGAACTGAATTTTTATTTAGTTTTAATTTAAGTTTAAATGACTACGTTTGGCTAATGGTTGCTGTATAGGACAACGTAGGTACAGACTGAAAAGAGGCCCAAATGTGTAAGCTTGGATAATACATACAGCAGGAGGCAACAGAGGACATACAACCAGAAAAAGAGACTGGAAGAAAGGTATCAGAAAGATAGGATGATAATAGGGTGAACGTTGGGTTAAAGAATTCAAGGGAAGAAAGCTTAAAGAAAAGTTGTCAGTGAGTGGTGCAGAAAACTCAAGATGAGGCCTGAAAAGAGGCAGCTGCGTTTGGCAATTAACTAGTGTCTGATTCCTTAGCAGTTTCGGTTGAGTGGGGAAGGGAGACAGGTAACTGAAGAAGTTTAGAGATGAAGGGAAGAGGAAAAGTGAGGCAGTGGTTTAAGGGTCAAAGAGGAAGGATTTTTAGGTTGGAAAAGGCCAAGGAGCAATAGCCAGTGGAATAGGATAAATGGGGGTAGCATGCCTCAGAAGGTAATGGACTCATGAGCATTGGTGAAAGAGGTTTAATCTGGCTGAGAAATTAGAAGGCACCAAGAGGAGGGTTTTATAGGACATGTTCTTTTGGCAGTGCCGTCATTGCCCGGGATTGTCTATGAGACTAAGATAGTTATTTTTACCTTAGTCTCAAGCACTGGGTTTATTGATACATGTTTATAATAGATATGCAGAAAAGGGGACAGGCTGAAACACTTTTTACAGGAGTTAGATGTTGATCTGATCAGGCTGATAGGAAATTAGAACATCGTAAAGAATAGAGATGCTAGTATTAATTTCAACATTTTAGAATTTGAGACCTCATAAGACATGGGACAGAAGTGATAAACAAGCTTGGTTATTTCTGGAACTTTTTCTGCTTTCTGTTTATGATGACTCTTACTGGTATATCTGTTTTTAAATAAAGCTGAGAAAATGAGAAACTTTCCATCATGACCTTTTAGACGAGTATGTTCAACATATACTCATGTGTAGTTCCTTTCTCCAGATAGTACCCGAGTCTGGTATGTGGGATATTTGGTTATTTTGCAACCTAGAAATTGGTGCAGAGAATCCTTCTAATTCTTGACATAGAAGTTTGTGAGTGAGTGTGTGTGTGTGTGTGTGTATAGTTATATATATTTTTATATATATATATAATTGAATATTTGTTCTCTTTGTAGTCTGGTTGTTAGATTATCAGAGAGAAGTCCTGCTGATATGTAAGCATCATGTAGTAACTAAATGATAGATGCATTATGAGATAATGTGGGTTCTAGTAAGAATTAAATTTTATTTTCTTTTTTTATGGCTGCAAAGGCATCTAGAGCCTTAAAGTTCCATGTCAGTACAGCCCTGTCACCATTTTAGGCATACCAGTGAAAGAGGACTGAAACTAGGTGCTGATGACTTAACCATTTATGATGGTCATTCCTTGTCATTCTCCTTTTATCCCTAAATGCTTGTTTCCTCAGGGTTCTGTTTAGCCATTTCTTCCCTCGATATACTTGACCCAGTGGCCTTACCCACTTTCATCACTTCAGTAATCTCACTTATATATTAATTTCTTTTAAATATGTATTTCTAGCCTAAGCTTATCTTCTGACCTCTTAAATGATATATCTTCTTTTTTTTTTCCTGGACATCTCAACCAGGATGTCTTTTGGTCAAACCAGACGTAATATATCTAAAACTGATTTTAGTATCTTTTACTTTCAAACCTTCTCTTTCACCAGAATCCCTTCATCAGTAAATAGTATACTTCCAATCTCCATTTGTTCAAATCTAGGTGTCATTCTAAACTTCTCCCTTTCTTTTATCATCAGACTTCCAGTGAGTAACCAAATCATACAGGTGTGCCTCAGCCACTTCTTTCCTTTCCCATTGTCACTACTCTTCTCTGAGTGACTGTCATCTCATCTAGACTACTGGGAAAGGCAACAGAGTAGTGTTAAGAACACAGGCTCTGGACTCAGGCTACCATTTACTAGCTTTGTGAACTTGGGTGAGCTACTTATATTCTCTGTACCCCAATTTTCACATCTGAAAAAATGGGGATAATCTGTATTTACCTTAAAGGACTGTTGGGAACATTGAAGGAGACAATTCATGTAGAGTGTCAATACCTAATGTACACCTAATATAAAACCTAATTTAGCAATTATTAACTGTTATTATGATTACATTATAGCAGCCTCCTGATCAATCCCCTGTATCTGTTCTTACCAGCTTCTAATTCATTCTTTATACTGAAGTCCCAGGTGATCTCTTAGAAAACAAAAATCATTTCCCTGCAGCAGCTTCTCATTGCCCTTAGGGTAAATTCCAAACCATCTAACATGGCTTACAAGGCCTTCTGTGATCTGCCCTTCTTTCTCACTTTGTTCTCTGCAGCTCTTTCTCTCCATCTTCCAGCAGTCTGGACTGCTTTCAGGTCATTTGACATATTGTATTTCTCTCCTCTGGCCTGCCCACTTGGTGTTCTTTCTGCCTGAAATGATCTTCCATCCTTCTATCTTCTTACTGATCCTTTGTTGCATTTTAAATATTTCTTCGATGAGGCCTTCCCTGACCTCCTACACTGAGCTAAAGCACTTTATGTACTCCCCAACACCTTTTTTTAAAAAAAAATGTATTTATGTATGTATTTATTTATTTATGGCTGTGTCAGGTCTTAGTTGCGGCACGTGGGATCTTTCATTGCAGTGCGCAGGTTCTTCGTTGCGGCACACAAGCTTCTCTGTAGTTGTTATGCACGGGCTCTCTAGTTGTGGCACGAGGGCTCAGTAGTTGCAGCTCACAGGCTCCCTAGTTATAGTATGTGGGCTCCAGAGCACGTAAGCTCTGTAGTTGCGGCATGTGGGCTCAGTAGTTGCAGCACGCAGGCTTAGTTGCCCCACAGCACGTGGGATCTTAGTTCCCCAACCAAGTATCGAACCTGTGTCCCCTGCATTAGAAGGCAGACTCTTTTTTTTTGTTTTTTTGTTTTTTGGCTGCGTTGGGTCTTCGTTGCTGCACGCCAGCTTTCTCTAGTTGCGGTGAGCAGGGGCTCCTCTCTGTTGCAATGCGCAGGCTTCTCATTGTGGTGGCTTCTCTTGTTGTGGAGCACGGGCTCTAGGTGCATGGGCTTCAGTGGTTGTGGTGCGTGGGCTCAGGAGCTGTGGCTCAAGGGCTCTAGAGCACAGGCTCAGTAGTTGTGGCACACGGGCATAGTTGCTCCTTGGCATGTAGGATCTTCCCGGACCAGGGATCGAACCCATGTCCCCTGCATTGGCAGGCAGATTCTTAACCACTGCACCACCAGGGAAGTCCTGGAAGGCAGATTGTTAACCACTGGACCACCAAGGAAGTTCTCCCTAATGCCTTTTCATAACATTTACCAGCCATGTAATTATTTGTCTTCTCCTCCACTCATCTCTGAACAACTGGCAGTGGCCTGTATCGTTCACCGTATTCCTAGTCTCACAAGGTATGTGTCTGGTACATAGGAAGTCAGCAAACGTTTGGGTTTTTTTTAACTTCTCTTTGCCTCAGTTTCCTCATTTTCAATATATAGAATTAATGCTAACTTCTTACAGTTATGTGGATCAAATGACACAATACATTCAAAGTACCATTGAAGCTTTGAGCTATGACAACATGAAGTTTTCTTAAAATAAAATGAAAGAAATTCAAAATTAGGACTGAGTCATCTCTAAACCACTACCAGAACGTAAGCTCCATGAGAGAAGGGACTTTTTCTCCTTTGTGTGCTCCTGTATTCCCCCAGATCCTAGAGCAGAACCAGTTAATATTTGTGGGAGGAAGGAGGCAATATATCATAAAAATAAAAGAATTAAGAAAGCAGATGAGCTTAATGACACACTTCTGACTATAATTCAGATAACCTATTTCTGTAGCTTCACTCGGGACTTTCCATCACGTTATAATGTTCCATTTCGAAACTCAAAACCCCACACATCTCTCTCTAACCACAGCCATCTGCCTTTCCAGCTTACTTCCATCATACCTTTTCTTAATAGCATGTGCATATCCTCTGTCACCTTCCTGTCCTTAAATCATTTTATAAGAATGTGGATTTCATGGCTTATCATTTCAAACATTCTTGCCTTCACCCTAAATTCCCTTATGCCCCTTATCTTGGTGCTTACTCTTAGTAGAATTCAAACTTGGATAAATCCAACTATCTGTCATAGATGGGGAGGATGAAGGAAGAATATAGGTGCAGCAGATTTAGTTTATATGTTTGGAGGCAGAGATTATGTGGTTTTAGTCTTCTGGCTTCTATTTTCTCTGTGAAGTATGAAGTCATCTCTTCTATATTTTTACCTATACTCAGGCTGCTAAGTACTGCTGGAGAAGATCAAAACTGGTAGGTATGGTACCGTTATAAAATCATTACTAATCCTAACCATGTTTTCAATGTTCCTCTGCAATCCTGCTGTGTTTTGCTGTAACTTTTATTTCAGTCTTCCTCTTCTCAACTTTGACTTTTGTACAAAATAACTCCCTCCAAGAAACAATTTCCTGCTTCCAAATCCACAGCCCTACCTGCATCTAAACCTGTCACATTGGGAAAGGTGTCCCTTCTTTCCAAGACCAAATCTCTTCACAGGGACTTAGGTGCCTCCCACCTACTGCTTTGTATTATTAATTATTCTTTCCCTATCTTGAGCATCTACCTACCTTTTCTGTGGGTCCATCCATTAACATTTAAATATGTTCAACATTTGTGTATACTCATCTTTCCATCCTAAGAGGGAAAAAAAAAAACCTTTCCTTTTTCTTCACAGCCTCTTGTATCTGTTGCTTTTTCTTTCTGCTTTGCTTTCACTTTGTTTCTCTTTCTTGACCCCGCCTCAAACTAGCTTCTGCCCCACAACTACCCCACATTAGTTTTTTCCCAAAACTAATGGACTGTCTCAGAGTGCTATCAGCTTCTGGAAATACGTTCCTCACCACATTGTCCTGGTATTCCTGCCTCTGTATCTGTAAAAGTTGGCCATTTAAGAAGGCAGCTCCAGGGACTTCCCTGGTGGTGCAGTGGTTAAGAATCCGCCTGCCAATGCGGGGGACACGGGTTCAAGCCCTGGTCCGGGAAGATCCCACACGCCGTGGAGCACCTAAGCCCGTGCACCACAGCTACTGAGCCTGCGCTCTAGAGCCCACGAGCCACAACTACTGAGCCCGTGTGCTACAACTGCTGAAGCCCACGCACCTAGAGCCCATGCTCCACAACATAGAGAAGCCACCGCAATGAGAAGCCTATGCACCACAGTGAGGAGTAGCCCCCTGCTTGCGCAACTAGAGGAAGCCCGTGCGCAGCAGTGAAGACCCAACCCAGACAAAAAAAAAAATTTTTAAAGAAGAAAGAAAGAAAGAAAATAACAAGTGTTAGTGAGGAGATGGAGAAATTGAACCATTTTAAAAAAAAAAGGTAGCTCCAGACAGGATCCAACTAGAGAAGGAGATGCATGAACTACTATAAAATGCAGAGATTTTTTGGTAGGTGTTCAGAAAGTAACTGAATAGTAAAGGATTCTAATGGACTCCAAGGAAGTGGAGATACAGGTTTTATAACATTAAGTAGCAATTTCAGGGAAATTAGTTTTGTTCTGGGGAGGGCAGGGTTTGAATTTGAGATTGCAAATGTGGGGATATTGGGTTGTTTCACTTTTTTATTAACTGTACGTTTGACTTAGAAAAGCAAGATACATAGTATAGCAGTGTAATGTGTTAAATTATATTTTTATAGTTTGGAGACATAAGAATTTATAGTCATTTTCTTTTCCTTCAGATATTAAGTGTACTCCATCATTCTCTAACAATTACTGAAGGTCTGTTAGCCCAATTTATCTCATAATCCTCCCAATCCTTCTTTGAGATCTGGAGACAGGCATGACTTATATGAAGATCTGTTTGCAAAGGCATTGGTTTTTTTGTTTCTGAATCAGAGACTTCAGTCATAAGGCACTAGAGAAGCGCTCTCAACCCTACCAGGCCCAACACACAGTTTTTTAAAAAATAAAGTCACTTGCAAGGAATGTAAAATGATATAGCCATTTTAGATAATAGTTTGGCAGGTCCTCAAAGTTACAGAGTTGCTATATGACCCAGCAGTTAGACTTCTAGGTATAAGCCCAAGACAAATGAAAACAAATGTCCACACAAAAACTTGTATTTATAGCAGCATTATTCATAGTAGCCAAAAGGTAGAAACAACCCAGATGTCCATCAACTGATGAACAGATAAATAATATGTGGTATACCCATACAATGGAATATTATTCATCAGTAAAAAAAGGAATGAAGGGGCTTCCTTGGTGGCGCAGTGGTTGAGAATCTGCCTGCCAATGCAGGAGACACGGGTTCGAGCCCTGGTCTGGGAGGATCCCACATGCTGCAGAGCAACTGGGCCCGTGAGCCACAACTACTGAGGCTGCGCGTCTGGAGCCTGTGCTCCGCAACGAGAGGCCGCAACAGTGAGAGGCCCGCGCACTGCGATGAAGAGTGGCCCCCGCTTGCCGCAACTAGAGGAAGCCCTCGCGCAGAAACGAAGACCCAACACAGCCAAAAACAAATAAAAAAATTAAAAAAAAAAAAGAATGAAGTATTGATACATGCTACAGTGTGGATGAACCTTGAAAATATCATGCTGGATGATAGAAGTCTGAAACAAAAGGCCACATATTGTATGGTTTGATTTATATGAATGTCCAGAATAGGCAAATCCATAAAGACAAAGTAGATTAGTGGTTACCAGAGACTGGGTGACGGAGAAATGGGAAGGGACTACTAATGGGTGTAGGGGTTTCTTTTTGGGGCAGTGAAAATGTTGTGGAATTAGATAGTGGTGATGGTTGTACAAGATTGTAGATATATTAAAAAACACTGAATTGTATGCTAAAAAGGTGAATTTTATAGTATGTGAATTACATCTCAAAAAAGTTTGATTCCCTATATTCTCATTTTAAAATATTTGATAACATTGCATACTTTGCCTACCATATAATTTCAAAAACATTAATATGTTCTAATTTTAACAAAAAAGAGAATAAAAAAGAACTTTATGGTAAAATATGTATTTCCAGGACTGCCATCTGTGCCACACAGATTATGCACTGTACAATTCCAAGGGCACCACTTGTAAGTTCTACAAACATCATGGCCCCATGTATTTCAATGTATAAATGCTTAGATACTGTTTATTCCACTAGAAGAAACTGATGGCTGTTTGTGCCTATACACTGAAGCGTCGTGAATCCAACAGCCTCAAATGTAGACTGATATAAGTGCTTTATTGATGATTCAAATACCATGAACAGCTTTGCTGGGGTAATAGGAATTTCTAACATAATAAGGATAAAGGATTATCTTCCTTTGATTTATATGATAGTCATACTACTGGTAAATTGAGTGTGTTAAAACTATGCAAAAAATACTTCGTGTTCGTATGCAAAATGAAATTGGGTTCTGCTCTCAGACATTAATAGTTTTTCATCTACAGTAATGTCCAGTGGGACAAATCTTCACGTGTAAGGCTTTTAGCATTCCATGCCAAGGTCTAGTAAATGTCAGCAGCGCACCTCACTTCAGGCCCATTGTTGTGACAACCAGGAACTTCTCTGAGGGCTTGGTACCATCCCCATTAAGAATTAATGCAGTACGAAGACACAAGTAAATAAGCACTCACTATATTCCAGAAAGAGTGAGTTAATCTTGGTTTCTCTAGATCCTTTAGGCATCTTGGTAAAACAGAACATTTCCTTTCTCCACAAGGCTTAGCAAAAATTGAGGAACGGAGCTTTGTTGTATCCAAGAAAGAGATGTACTCCTCACATTGAGATTCAAAATGACCTAAACTGCTTCACTTGTATTCTTGAACCTTTTCTAGTACACAGGGGAGAAAAAAAAGTACATGCCTAAGATCCAAAACATATTTTGCCATTTTTCTGGATGAATTAAAATATTGCTGCTTATATACTGTCAGGATGTTTTATCTGATAAGCCTGTAACTTTCCACTGCTAGATAGTGACAACTTTCTTTTCCTTTCAGATGCTCTCCAAACCCTTGGTTATGGAATATTTGACTAATCCTGGTGCACTCAGCATGGCTGCCGGCATTGCTTGTGGCATGTGCCTGGGCTGGAGACTCCGAGAACGCTTTAGAATGATCCCCAAGAGCTCGGTGAGCGAGACAGACACTGACACCGGAAGAGAAGCAAGCATCTTAGGAGAGGGTGGGGAGTACAAAATGATTCTTGTGGTTCGAAGTGACTTAAAGATGGGAAAAGGGAAAGTGGCTGCCCAGTGCTCTCATGCTGCTGTTTCTGCCTACAAGCAAATTCGAAGGAGAAACCCTGAATTACTCAAACAGTGGGAAAACTGTGGCCAGCCCAAAGTGGTGGTCAGAGCTCCTGATGAAAAAACTCTAGTTGAATTATTGACCCATGCAGAAATTCTGGGACTGACTGTAAGTTTAATCGAAGATGCAGGACGTACTCAGATTGCACCAGGCTCTCGAACTGTTCTAGGAATTGGGCCAGGACCAGTAGACCTAATTGACAAGGTCACTGGCCACCTAAAACTTTACTAGGTGGAATATTGTATGATGATGGTCATCCCACCACCACAAGGGTTTGAAACTGTCAAATTCTAACAGTAAAAGCTGAGTTTCTTCCCCCAACTTATGTATTCTTGAGATGAAAATCCATTCCTGTGTTCTTCTATCATGTACTTGGCCTGGTTACACAGTTATCTTGGGCTGAAAAAAAAAAAAAGTTTGGTTAATAAATAGTCCTGGTGGTTCAAGAGATGGGTGCTGAAACAAGAAATATTTAAGATGAGAGGCAAAGGTCACAATAAAATTGATTACGAGGTGGGAAACAGCATTTCCTATGTGTGGTTTGGTCCCTTTGTGTGTTAATAGCTCTTCTATTACCCACCTTGGAGGATCAGGGGTCAGGGGTACTACCATTAGGTGCAAACTGTAGTTTGTTGTTTTTCCTGCCTTCAGTTTTTGTATGACTGCCTATATTATTAATAGATCATGGGTTTAAAATCTAACTTTGTGGATTTGTCTTAAAGCTGAGGTTTTATAGCACTGATATAACCCACCCGTGCTGTGTTTCATGTTCACTCCCTAACCCACACTGGCTAAAGTTTCTCAGCAGTGGTCCTACATCTCTTTAGTTCCCCCCCTTTCCTAACAATGAAGGCATTGAAACTTGCGAAGTGACTTGTATGGACCTTGAAGGTGATAATGGGCCCACGTAAGAATTTATGGTAATTGTAAAGTGAATGTAGCTTAGTCCAACATCCCACTATTTCTTTACCTAGAACTTAAGAACTGGACAATTATTTAAGGGCACCTTATTTCCCTTTTGATCGTTATACACTTAGCATGACATAATTCCAATAATTACGTTATACCAGCTGCCCAGAATATGAAGGTTCCAGCTCCCAAGAGCCACATAGCTTCCTGATTGCTTTTTTGCAAAAAGGGATCCTGACAGGATTTCTAATTTCAGTATATCCCTAAGAACTATGATGATGTCAGGGAGAATTTTGGTAACAGGCATATGTTAAGTGACTGCAGCTCTCCATGGTTAACTTCAGCAATTAGCATTAGTTAGCAGTTAACTTCAACATAGGCAGTAATATAGCACAACTGCAAGCTCTAAGGTCAGTGGAGTCTGGGCAGAACACTAAAGACTACTGCAGCCAGTCTTAAAGGTTCTATTTTGTCAGTTTTATAGTTTACACTGGCATCTGACAGCACAGAAGAAATTGCAACTGTGAAGGATGCTACAATAGCAACTGTTTCTAAATAGAATGTTTATACTGGATTGGAAGGTGATGCAACAGCACGTAACTGAGTTGCAGAGAACCCAATCCTAAATGTATGATTCTGGCTTCGGTAATTTCTGAGGCTTGCCTCAGAGACTGATGGTTCTAGGTTCAAAAGTGCATTCCCAACAGGATGGTCTGCCGTGGCTGATACAAGGAATTTTAATAAATCATGGCATATCTACTAGGATGAATAGTACACAAATTCTGGTAGTTAGTTATGGAAACATCATGTTTGTTTTCTAGCTCACCTGTACTTTCATATTTATTTTATAGGGTTCATAATCTTATGGTTCACAAAGTATACTCTGCAGAGCCCTTGGGGGTCTCTAAGACACTTGCAGGGGGTCAAAACAATTTTCCTAATACTAAGACATTCTTTTCCTTTTCCACTGTTTTGACATTTGCAGTGATGATAAAAAAGCAATGGTGGGTAATACTGCTGGCACCTTTCACAAATCAAGGCAGGGGCACCTACCTGTACAAGTAGTCATTGTAGTTTTCACTGCCCTACACTTAGTTTAAAAAATTTCACTTCATGTCCTTGAAGAAGCAGTAAAAAATTATTAAATTTGATCCTTGACTGTTTGTTTTTATATTTGATGTAACATCAAATGCTTCTGGTGCACACTGAAGTGTGACTGTCATCTTGAGGAAAAACACTTGTGGCTGAGTCCTGAGCTGAACTAGCTGCTTTTGTCATCAAACATTTTTACTTGCAAGAACTGACAAAATCTAGTTAACCAGACCTGGATGTTTGGCAGATATAACTACAAAAAGTTCACCTTCATGATTTCAGAGTCCACATTTCAACTAACCAACCACCAAGTATCTGGAAAGGCTATTAAAATACTCCTTCCTTTCCTTATTAAATATCTGTATGAGGCCAGATTTCCTTCATATACTTCAAAACATAACAGATTGAATGCAGAAGTAGTTATGAGAGTCCAGCAGTCTTCTGTTACAACACACTTTAAAGAGACTTGTAAAAAATAGTACAATGCCATTCTTCTTGCTTGACTTTTGGTTGGGGAAATATGGTTAATTCATCATTGCTTACGTTAACGTTCAATGAGTTTATTAGTCATATTTAAATGGTTAATAGTTTAAAAAATTGTTTTAACTACTAAAATACAGTAAGTATGAATAGATAAAACCCCACATAAACTAGAGCTCTTTGGGATCTTCAGTCATTTGAGTATAAAAAGGATCCTAAGAAGAAGTTTGAGAACCGCTACAGCAGCGGTCCCCAAACTTTTTGGCACGAGGGACTGGTTTCATGGAAGCTAATTTTTAAACGGACTGGGGTGGGGGCAGGGGGTGGTTTTGGGATGATTCACACACGTTACATTTGTTGTGCACTTTATTATTATATTGTAATATATAATGAAATAATTATACAGCTCTCTATAATGCAGAACCACTGGGAGCCCGGAGCTTGTTGTCACTTGCCACTCATAGGGTTTTGATGAGAGTCTGCAGTCAAACCTCTCTGCTAATGATAATCTGTACTTGCAGCCGCTCCCCAGCGCTAGCATCACTGTCTCAGCTCCACCTCAGATCATCAGGCATTAGATTCTCACAAGGAACACGCAACCTAGATCCCTTGCGTGCACAGTTCACAGTAGGGTTCATGCTCCTATGAGAACCTAATGCTGCTTCTGATCTGACAGGAGGTGGAGTTCTGGTGGTAATGCGAGCAATGGGGAGTGGCTGTAAATACAGGTGAAGCTTCACTCTCTCACCCACTGCTCACCTCCTGCTGTGAGGCCCCATTCCTAGCAGGTCCCCCCCCAGGTGTTGGGGACCCCTGCACGACAGTGAGAATATCTGCATGACTAAATCAATTTATGGAAAATTAAAGCAGCCCTACTTGGAGATCATCAGTCTCTTGCTATCGTACCAATGTCTGTTGAAATGACTGTCAACAATTATCAGATTTTTTTTTTGGTATAATGTCTATATTTGGATACTAGGGAGGAAGAGGAAGAAGTGTTCTTCCTAGGGAGGCAGATAACTGAAAGCATGTTTACCTCCTGAAAAGTTTCCTATGAATCTCTTTCCCCTTCTTCCCTCCTGTTTTAGTTACCTTTAGAGAGTGGTAAAGAACTCTTAGTACTCTTGGTTTTGTTTTTAGTTCCTTCTCCCAGACCATCGACCATCATCCTATTCAGAGGAAAGTTAGGGAAGATCCCTTAAATTACAGTTTATTACCAATTCTTTGTCTCTTATTGTACAGCACTTACTACTGCCCAGTATTGAGCTAGGTGTTTTGTAATTTAAACATACTCCTACAAATAATCCTGAAAATTACTCATAGTGTTAACTTACAGGTGAAGGAACAAGCTCAGAAGTTCAGCTTGCTCTCAATTTGAACCTAAGTTATATGCTGCATCAGTTTCCCTTTCTACTGTAGCCCATTATGGATGGTTTTAAGGGGCAACTCAGTATCACAGACCTAGCACCAGATTGAAACAAGGCTTCAAAAAACAAAGAAACAAAAAAAACTCTTAAGTATGCTCTAAGAAAACCTTTACTAAAGTATTTTAACTTGTTTCTATTAAATGGGAAGGGAAAAGAGAAAAATCTCTTGATTTTGACAAAGATGAAGGAAGGGGCCTGAGATCCAGGAGAAACAACAGGATGCCCAGGACCTGAGCAGCAAGGTGTTTTCCCTATGACAAGCCAAGGAAGGAAAAGGGATTTTTTCAACTAATACTATAATTTCCTATAGGAATATTGGGGGGTTGGGGGGAGGTGAAGGTGGGGAAAAGCAGGAGTTCTAAGTTTTAAGAAAACATTCTGTGGAGTTTATGGTCAATGGCTTGACCTAGAGTTACAGAGCAATACAAAGCTAGGTTAGGGGGCTCTAACTATTGAGAATTAACAGTGAAATGAACTTAGAGTAACATTCTCAGCCATAAGCAAAAAAACTTGAATTCAAACACTGGTTTAAAAGAAATCAACTTAAAATACCCACAATTTGGGGGCCTTTACAATTCATGCTGAAGAACAGCATGTTAACTACATGCTTGTATAGTCTTACTTCAATATAATTTAACATCCATGATCTCTTCATAAATGAAATGCTTAGATAAACACCTAAAGTGCCCCCTTGGTTAAAATGATGGAGGTAGTAGAAGTGTAGCCCACTTCAGCACCGACTGGTTCTTTAGACAACTGCATGTACCTTATTAACTACTGGAGTGCACGCAGTGTAATGCAGTGTTTTCACACGTCCCAATCTTCATTCCACTTCTGCTCTCATGCCTTCCTATACTGCCTCAGTATCCAATATGAAATGGTTCTTTTGGTTTAAGTTTGAGAGAGATTTAAGTAAAACTGCCATTCTACATGTTATTTCCACAGTCCAGTAATTTATTTTAAATTTGAGTAATTTCAAATTCCACAAACAAAACTGAAGAACAGCAATATTTTGTTTGAATTCTTTCTTCTGTACACTCAGTGATCTAAAACACCACAATATCCAACATACACAAACCTCAGGGAAGGGTTAGTAAATACACACAGATTGGAATCATGGTGCTCTTTGTTCCTGAATGGAATGGTCCCACAAAAAAAGCACAGGATACAGCACAACGTAAGGGCACCTGTTACATATGAAGTGAGCAAAACCACACTAGCATTTTCTATATGTGTAATGAGGAAACCTGCATAGGTTAGAGGGCCTTTTACGCTCATTTAAAAGTCAGGCAAGTTGTCTGTACTGCATTTTTCAAACAATCTGGAGAGCACTGCAATCCAGTGTAGGATACGCTGATTAGTGTTGTCTTTGTTGGCATTGACAGTCTTGCATGGTCACATACCAATATTTCTGCTTTAGCTTTTCTTTGAATAAAAGAGATTTAAATGCATTTAGACAATACATACTGTAAGCTGTTTACATACACTAAATTTAAGAGATTCAATATTAGAGTTTTTTTTTTTTCTTTAAACACTACGGAGTGCAAATCAGGTTCTTCACAACAGATTGAATATTAAGCACTTCTTCAAAGAATGAGGGGGAAGAAAAAAAGCCCAAGTGAATAAAACACTGAAACTGTTCCCCTTTGAAAATAAATTCTAAAATGATGTGGAATGTGAAAGAAGCTTTTAACATACGTGATCCAAGTTTACAGTTAGAAACAAAAAGTAGTCCTTCATGAAATAAAGGTTACAAGAACATGTGCCTGTTTTCCCCCGTTATAAACTGAGAAGCGGGTAGAGACGATGTTTCGGTACGAAAATAGGCGACTACAGGATCAGCTTTCCGTCTCACATGCTGTACCCAAAGCCAGGCTGTGGCTGCCCATAGGGTGGTGCAGTATAACCATAACCAAAAGGCGCCTGGGGAGGGACTGCAACACTGGGTCCCGCTGTCAGCATCAACTGGGGCTGACCTACAGAAGAAAACAAAAAGGAGCAGGGGTGGGGGGCAAGGAGGTGGGAGAAACTGTTAGCATCGTAGGACGATCACACCCCAGTCTCCCTACTCTAGCAACGTAATTCATTCTACTTTGAATGAATTTTGTGGGGGCACTTCTGCCTGTCTCAATTTCACCATGACAGTCACCCTGAGAAGGGTCCTGCCTAAACAGCCAACAAAAACCGTGCAGGGCTGAAGGCCAGAACTGTAACAGTGATTATGTTACTTCACACATCATTTAAAGCAATAAGCACATGCATGCTCGACATGCTTAGGCAAGACCTCTAGCAATAAGCCTATCACCACGTGGTGTTTGCACATTTTAGTTGGTGACAATATAATTAGCACACGGGAACAATTTTTGAACAGATATATTTTTAACACAACTGAACTTTTATAGTTAGATTTAAATTCCTGATTTGGACATGTCTAAATGGTAACAAAACCAAATGCATTTCTAGCGAAGTATCCAGTACTAAAAAAAAAAAGAAGTCAAAGACAAGGCATATTCAAATATGCATTAGGTGTGAAATACATTAGAGGATACAACCTCTTTCAAATACTAAGTTAACACTCTCATGAAGTTTAAATAGTTATTGACACATACAGGCAACGACCTGTTGAGAACCTGGCTTATTTAGAGGGAGAATACACCTAACACTTCTCCCCACCCCCTGCAAAAGAGGTACTACTCTTAATCTCCCACTATAACGTAAACCTAGGGCGAGATTTCTCCCACAAGTGACCTCATGTCTCTCCTTTTTGTGAATAACAACCAAAACCGTCTTCAGTGAGTGAACTCTTCAGGAACCAGCAGTTTATTAAAAAAACACTTCTAACCTTGATACTGACATCTACCTTGAAATTTCAACCCCATTTTCTTTTTTTTTTTTTAACAACATAAGCATTTTATTTTTTCATTAAGCTTCTTAGTTTCTTAGTATCACAATGGAATGATGAGAAAACAAGAACAACAAAGAAAAACCCCATGAGTCTGCAAATCTCTGACAAACAGCAGAGACTTCAAGGCAATTGAGGGGGAGGGAAGGAGAGGCTTGAAAGAAGTGCCGAAGTAGTGCCAACATCATGCCTCTCCTTAGCCGGCTGGGCAGGTGGAATGGTGAGAAGGTGGCACTGTCACAGCTGTCCTTGGTTCAACCCCATTTTCAACTGCCTACAAGGACTATGCATTTAAATACCCTGAAGATAAGCCAAATTCAGTAGATGCCCCCCAATTATTACATCCACCCTGTTTCTGTTTCTACTGTTTCCTATATCAAATATGTCAAACATCTTGCTCCCATCTCTAAGAATCTACTTTATGTTCTCCAACTTTATCAAAACTACCCTGTCCTCTAAATTCCCAAAGTCCTTATCTATAGTAAAAAGGAGATAATGGCATAAGAGATTAGCAGGTTGAGATACAGCAGCCATAATTTTATACCCTCCTCCCAACACCACCTGCTTAAAGTGCTGTAAACTATACCCTTCAAATTCATTGCTCAAATCAATCTGTTCACCGTGAGTGAAATGGAAAGGGGAAGTATTTCAGAAAGGCACATGTAAGAGGAAATTAAATTGCCTTAAATATTCACTGAGAGTCTGAAGATCCTATCTCTCTGGAAAGTTCTCAAATGGAAACGCTATCCAGTTCTCTGTCCTAGTCAGAATTTAAAGAGATGTACTATTTCTGTAAAGCACACTTAAGATGACCTTGGCATGTTCCCTCACCTTTTGTACTTATGAAAATTGAGCTCACCAACACATCTTTCCCAGTAATTCATGAATAAGCAATCAG
Source organism: Neophocaena asiaeorientalis asiaeorientalis (assembly GCF_003031525.2). NCBI lineage: Eukaryota > Metazoa > Chordata > Mammalia > Artiodactyla > Phocoenidae > Neophocaena > Neophocaena asiaeorientalis. The sequence goes on along the minus strand of NW_020174560.1, from coordinate 5,380,786 downwards.
TGACCAGGCATTAGGTAAATTAGGTTATGATCTCCCGTGTCCCCTGCATTGGCAGGCGGACTCCCAACGACTGCGCCACCAGGGAAGCCCCAACTGACTGTTTTTTGAGATTACCTTTGCATTTAAGATTATCTTAGTGAGTAAAGCAACAGAAAAAAAAAAATAAAGATCATCTTAGTGAATAATGTCAATGCCCGCTTTAAGACTGTTTTCAGAAAAAAAACAAGAGACTTATTCGTTAACTCAGTGAGCTTTTTGCACTTTAGAGCTTACTACATTTCTATTTTGAGACAGAATCCCCACAGAATGAACTGTTTGTCTACTATATTTCTGTGAGGTTAAAGAGAGAAAGAGATTACCATAAACAATAGGTTGAGTCTCTGTAGCTTGTTCTTCTTCTTTTCTCAGTGATTCTGAAGCATCTAATTTATCCACCTGGAGAAAAACAGGTAATGGTAATTAGCACCTCAAAAGTATTATAAACCTAGTTTATGGCAGAAAGTGGAAAAGCCTTAGTATGTTAAATTTTGTCAAAATAAAACAGACTAGAGTAGAAAGAACATTCTCAGCCCCCCTCAAATTCAATGGCAATGTTCATACTTCAGTCAAGGTGATTTTTAGCACTGTCATTATAAACCCTCAGGAAGGAGGGATTTATAAATGCCATAAAAGCTCACGCCAGGCTAAAACTGGGCATGCTAGGATGCAGCCAGCCTGAGGGAGGGAGACAACGAGAAGGAACCACTTTCTCAAATGAAGTTTAAACCCTATCAAAGATAATAATAATGAACTCATGACCTGGCAAGACTTCCCTCCCCAAAGGAAATGGTATTCAAAAAAGTGAAATGAGTCTAGTGACTGGATAAGCACTTGTGCAGAATGAGCTATCTTTTGCCAACTGTGCACAGCTTCTGTCAATATTGATTACGTACGGACTGAAGTTTAAGATTCAAGTGGCTCCATATTCAATCTTTTTATATAAAGACAGGCTGCATGTGTTGATGCTCTATTTTCTAAGAAGGAACTAGGAATGCCTGATTTTCCCCCAACTTCTTTGAGGAAGACATTTTTTGCTTTTAATTAAGCCAAAGAAGCAAGTGGCTACTGTATGCTAGCCATTCTAAGTAAAACTGGATAGTATGAGACAGAAATAATACTGTAGAGGAGTCCAAATATATTAGTGGAAGAAAAGAGCTGGAATACATAGATCCTTCCACTAACTAGTTGTGTGACCCTGGCAAACCATTGTACTGACCCTCAAATTTCCTTGTCTATATAGTGAGTCAGTTGAATGAGATAATCTACAGAGTTCCTTCTAGGATTAACATGATTTGAATCTGGAATTCTGTGAAGGACTGGGGAGAATGACATTAGGACACTGGGATTAGGGAATCTCCACCATACCACTCCCATTTACCTTTTAAACTGTACTATATTTGTCTCTTAGACTGTATTTAAAAGTCTTATAGTTGGTCTATCATTATACTTGAAGTAAAACTAAACTTCAAATCTCAATGTTATCTATTATAGTGGCTTTCAAAGTCCTAAGTGCGCTGAGATGGGGAGGCAGAGTGCAGGAAAGAACTTTTTTATGAATGTTCACTGCATGTTCTTCAAAAAAGGCAATAGTGAAAAATCACTCACAAAAAAAGACATGCAGACTTCAGTGAAAAGGCTATTATAGACTGGGTCCCAAAAAGGTTAAAGCAGCGCCTAGTCTCTATTTGAAATTATTTAAAATAGTGTTTCAATCCTCACATAGGCCATTAAGGTTAGGACAGTATTTTATACATATTTTAACTGTTTCTATTAAATACCATAAATGTGGGTCTAATCCATCCTAATTTGTCAGGGAGCAAAATGTGAGAAAAGTAAGCTCAGGTAGACTCTAGACATCTTCAGATAAAATGTGGTTTTTCTACCCTAGGAAGATGGGTTAGTTTGCTTTTGTATACCCTTTTTCTATTTTATAACCTAAGTGCCCATGTGTTACACACTAACCCAATATCAAATTAAAGGCTACTATGCAGTATAAGTACCATGAGAAATACCCACTGTTTGGCACCCCAACTTGAAACAAAAATTACTGCAGCTTTGTAATTTAAAGCACGGTTTGTGCCATCAAGGGCAGTCAGATGGGGTTTTGTTAACCTAAATAGTTACACAAAAGTGTAAGTATAGCTGAAGAGGTTATACAAAAAAAAAATATGGATGAGTGTATGTTAATAACTTCTAAGAAAAATCAAGCAACAACAAAAAACCACCACTGCATAATACATTTCCAGACTTTCAAGGAAAGGAATCTAAAGTGAACACGTGTTTAAAAGTTAATGTCTGAGTCAGATGTTGAAGACAGAAGTCCTATTACAGAAGTACATTAAAGACTTAGAAGAGCTAGCAATGTCACAATGCCCAGGCACAGACATGGGCAGGTTGGGCATAGGGACGAAACAAAAAGTAACAACTTTGAAGGAGTAATATCAAGCTAAGCAAAAAAATTTTTGATTTTTCTATTTAATGGGACAGCCTCTGGCACAGCAACATCCAATTATTGTTTCCACTGACCCAATTTAGACTGCTCAAAAAAGAAAAGCAGAGAAGGCTTTTATGAACACAAGCTTTTGTTAAGAGCTGTAACAAAAGTTTCTGATCCTTGGATTAAAAAAGAAAAATTACAGGTAAGCATGTCACTGAGTTCAGTTCCATCTGTACTACTGAAAATTCACTATAATGTAAAAGGCTTTTCCACAAAGACTGCAATATGCTGCAGAGGAAAAGTTAACATGCAGTCAGTTACTTTGGTGTATGTGTGCATGAAAAAAAGGCAAAAGTACTGAAGCAAGAAGTGAGATCTGAAGATGACTGTTTCTATACAGGCTCTCAAGAAACACACACAGCCCACAGCAATGCTTTAAGAGTTTCAAAAGTAGTATGATGTAATTGCAATGACTGTTGTACATGCTTGATTTAAAACAATGCATAACACTGCAGTTCAATTACCTATTTTTCACACACACGCTTTCTAACTGCCTTGCTTACTAGCTGCTGAAGGGCCTCACACACGATGCATTTTACTCAGGTTTGCCCTAAGTTCCAATGGTGACTCCAGTTTGGTTCAACATAATTCCAAAGCACTGCCCCCCCCCCAAATTCTTTTAAATTGTTTCAACTGTCCTTTACCTTCCCACCCTTTTCTCACCACAATTTGATACCAGAGGTAAGTTTGTTAAGTTTGTTTCATTTATACTGGGATGGAGACAAGCCAATGAAGGAAGCAGCGACCAAAAGGTACCTAAATTTGACCTTGGACAAGCCAACGGATGGATAAGAGCAAATTTGTAGCTTCAGAGATGTACCTTATTACAGAAAGTATAAGTTAATATTGTTTCATTATATACAGAAATAATCCATGTTGCTTAGCAACAATTACAGCAAGCTACTCTGATGATTTTAAAAGTTTTGATTCCTCTTGAAAATGGACTAGCACCATAAGAACTGGACACCTGGAGAAACATGAGGAAAGTCTCTTCGGAAGCAGCTAGTATCTCTCGTATCTACTTTCAGCAAAAAATTAGTAAGAATCAAGAGATCAGAAACTGGATCACAGTCCTTCAATACCAAAAAACCCCAAAAAGCCTTTTAGGGCATGTATATACATATATAAATTCAGCAACTGTCAGGCACGCTTACAAAATAAAACCAGAGGCTGTTTAATTTTACTTCGAGTATTGAGAAAATCCTATTATGGTCCAGATACCCTGACAGGGAAGAGAAATTTCCTGAAACTTTGGAATTAATATGGAAACTCAACATGCTCAGTTTTTAATAATATATTTAAGAGAGACTGTGAACCAACTACTGATTAGCCTCCTGCCCTTCCTAAAGCCTATTAGCCGATTAGTAGCAAACATCTACTAATGTCCTAGAGCTCTATTATAGTTATGTTTCAAGGGACTTGCAGAGGCTTTAGTGAAAATTTATCGGGGGAAAAAGCAGCAGCAGCAGTGTAGAAAAGGAAGGAAAAAAAATCATGCAAATTCCTTAGACTTAGTCCTCCAGACTTAAAGATGGAAAAGAATCAACTTTCACCTTTTCCTTTATTGCATCAACCTGCAAAGGAATTCAGAAGGTGCAGCTTAGAAAAAAATCAAATTCCATATTGAGCATAAAAAGGTAGAATCAGCAACAAAGGTTTAGGGGAGAAACATCTAACCACTAAAAAAGGTATGAGAAAAGTGAAAATAAAGGGCATACTGGAAGCAAAACTTAGAATTTTTTTTTTTTTTTTTTAACTTCAGAGCTTATCGCAGAAGAGTTTATGCTAGAGTCAGTGTGAAAGAAAGCAGCTTAATCACTAGTAAAATTTACAGCACTTCGGTTAACAGCAGCTTAGAGCCAGGTCTCACAAGTTGGCATTATGCATAAGAAAAGAAGCTATTCTCATCTATGGCTAAGACACAAGGCGAATGTTTTTCCTCTTACACTGGACTTTAAGCAGTTTATACACAGAAAATGTTAATTCTTAAAAAATTATAACTAACACATGATATCTAATTAGATGGCAGCCCAAGGAAATATTCGGTTATACTGGGGGTTGTTAGTAGTGCTCTTCCCCCCACTTTAACTCAGGCATTTTGAAGAGATCAGATATGAAACTCTGATTTTAATAAGCATGTTTTGCTTTGACAAAATGGATTCTTTAGGAGCATTTAAATATGTTCTATAGTATGAAAGCTAGTAACTGTTGAGGACAGGGGTAAGTAAAAAACATCTTAACATCAAAAATGGACATTAAGATGAATAAGTGAATTTTATAAAATGATTATACCCCCAGCTTGTTTAATGCACTTTTACGAAATGTGTCATTAATTGTTAACCTCCTACAATATTTTTAAATAAGGGGTTAAACTATCAAAATATTGAGAAGATTAACAGGTTATTAAGAATATAGGTGTAGCTTCCCTAGGGGAAACAGACATACATATTAAAGTCAAGAACCGACCAAACAGAAGGGAATCTACACTACTAAGTTATGGTCATCTGAGTTACAAGAATTGATTTGAGGAAGACATTATTTTGACAAAAAGGTTTCTATGAAACATTAAAAAAAAACAAAAACAAAAAAACCCATACAACATGGACATAATACTATTTGCCCCTCAGAAATACATTCTGAGGTATTCTGAGGGTAAACATTCTGACAAGTTATGTCTGAGTTCCCTTTCCATTCAATGTCATTTGTGAGATATTAAAAATTACCGGAGGATAGGAATATTTTATGATCAACTAAATTACTTCTACTAGAGAAAAAAACATTTGAAAACAAAGTCTGTACATGGAATTTTACATATCCTCAAGATAATTAGTTCTCAGAGGTGCCATTACCTTTGTCAGGTATTCCTTCATGACCTGGATGAAATAGGGCATGGCAAAATCCATGATATTGTGCCTCCATGCAGTTTCCAGGACAACATCTGGCCTTAAAAGATCATAACAAGTAAAGAGACAAGCTCCAAAGCACTCTCTTTTTTCTTCCTGCAAAAACCACTGTAGGAGTTCTTCAGCCAACTCAGTATCTTTAGATTCAGAGGCATACTGCATTGCATCCTATTTAAAGGAAAGGATGAAGGTCAAACATTAAATTCAAATACACTGAACTGGTAAACTAAGTAATACAATGGGGAAAAAACCTCCCAGTTATATCATTTAAATTAAGGATTTCCTGAAAGAAAAGGAAAAGACAGGGTAAAGCATTTTTTTTTTTTTTTTAAACAAAGAGACGTTTGACATAAACGTTAAGACAGAATCAAGAAATCGACTTAATTATCATCTCCTCAAGCAGGAGCTTAAAGGCAGTTCTCATACTTGCAAAATCTAATACTTTTATAGACCATAACCACTTATAATATACCATTCCAGGGTTAACACAGATCATCTAGTATTTGGCTTAAGAGCCCCACCCCCACCAACTTTATTCACCTTGTACAGGCTATCTTTCTTGCACAGCTCCACACTCTGTTTCCAGCGATTGTTGCCTTTGAAGAGATAAGCAGCAATTCTTCTGAACTCAATGAGTTCATGTTTTTCCAAACGCTGAGCAAGCGAGATATTGTCAAAGTTGTCATAAGCATCTATCGATGTTCGCAGAGCCTTAAAAAATAAAACAAAGCCATTCAAATGCCAAACCAGTATTTCATTTTAGTTTAAATTTTATGTCCCATCGTTCTTGATCAATGAGCCATTACTGTATATGACTGACTGTATGTAATATGATCAATACCTTACATGATATATATGTATAATATGACTTGATCAATGAGCCATTATTGTAATACGACAGACTAGATTCAAGAATCAAACCGCAAAGTTGTAATATAAACAAGTATCAACATTCCTCAATCTAACTGTTTAACAATAAAGTCCTTCAAGGCACTATAAAATTTCTAAAGGTACCATGTTTTTCTCCAAAGTTTTCAGTATCAAGGACTAACGCGAATGGTTATGACTGGAAGGATTTGTAATCTGGAGGGTAAGGTTTTATGCTCTAGGTAAACTCCTGATACAACGCAACATGATATTCAGTCACAGAGATCAGCATGGGATCTGAGACTGAAAAAAATACCATGTTGACAGTAAGAAAGACAAAGGCAACTAGCTTAACCTTAACTTTAATTCTGTTTTTGCAAAATCCTTCACAAGGGAAAGTTTACTAAAAGACAGGTACTAATATGCTCTTGGGCAAGAAAAAGAGTGACTAAAAGAGTTAATACTGTGTAAGTTTTATGGACTAGTTTAAGAGCTCCAAAACTTTTTCAACTCAGTCTACAGTCTAGATGTTTAGGTATTTTTCTAAAGCATTAACTTGGACAAGATCTAAGCAGAATTCTGCAAACTTGGCATTTAATTAGGAGACATCAGATTTACCAATCCTGAAAACTTCACTAAATTTAGATCTGTGGCACTCAAGTACCTACTATTTACAGTCCTAAGGGATGATGGGCTTTTTGTTTTTACTGCAGAACATACCGACTTTACAACTCAATGATAACCTGAGTTTTGAGAATACATGAAAGAACCAAAAAGTTTTACCTGATAATCTTCTTCTGTAATAAAGAGGTTGTTCAGTGATTCATTCACAGATTTGTTGTTGTGGTTCTGGACTGAACGTAAATATGGTTTCACCAGTGGTAGCTGTTTAACCTTTAAAATAAGAGTTTGTTACAAACGTCGTACATTGCTAAAGTTCCATGGACAAAAGTTATCCAAGAATGTCTTAGCTCCTTGCTATGAAGTTTTGAGGTTTTAAAAATTATTACCTTGCTGAAATAATTGACTGCACGAGTATGATCCAACCGTGGAGACAGCACCATCAGCAAATCATTTAACAACAGTGGCTTGAATTCTAAGTAGAATTGTATTGCTCTGTAGTATAGTTCCACATTGGCAACCTAAAACGGCAAAAATCCATACATGAGGTAGAGTTACTTCCTAATGAGCTTTCTCTTTCTGAAGACTTTCTCTTCTGAAGAAGGTACACACCTTGGTAATGATATCTTTGAACTGCCCTTCTTTCCACGCATCAGTCGGATGATTCATCATGGTAATTATGGCATTATCATATTCTTCGTACTTGTCATACAAAAACACCAATTCTGCCCAAAGATGAGCTTGTTCTGCAGCTCTTAGCACCTGCATAAGAAAGATTTAATTGCTTTAGATACATAGGGGTCTCTAATTCTAATTAACAGCAAAAAAACCCTTTCTTTTCATTAAAATTAAAGTATTCATTTTAGCTACAGAGTTGCCTTAAAATTAAAGGTTGGTTACCTTAGGAATGTTCACTCTGGACCAGAACAGCTCCAGGTGCTCCCTCATTTTCTGTGGCTTAAACTTAGAATACAGAATAGCTAATTCGGTGAACATTCCCATATGAGCTCGCTCAAGTCCCAGTGCTGCTTCCAACATGGTTATCAGCTCTTCAAAATATCCACGATCCTAAATAAGAGAAAAATGCAATTAAAGACAAGAATATCTGTGGCAAAAGATCTCAGTTTATACAAAAGACTCAGTTAATTACCTGATAGTAGTTGATAAGTTCCTCCAATTCATCTGCATGTACTACAATATGAAGCCCACACATTTGAGCGAGACGGAACTCTTTCCCATCTACACAGGCAAAGCAGACCTACAATTTAAAGAATTGCAATTATGTGAACTCAAGTGTAAACATGGCTGGTTAATTCAATTAATCAGTTTAAAGAACATTCCTAAATAGCATCTTAATTCTTCACTCAAACTGTTGTTTAGATTACCTCTTTCCATGTTCGAGTACTGTTAGCTTTCCTAGCTCCATCAACAGCTGCCTGATATTCACCCAGGTGAACCAGAGTAGATGCCAAGCGCCCAAAATTGGAAACATTATTGTACAACAACTTAGCAGCATCATACATTTTTTCATCATAACAGCGGTCACCAACCTGAAAAAAAAACAAAAACCATTTTCAGTAAGCCTAAACTTAATCTTCTTTCCAAAGTTACAACTCAATTTAATACTAAGTAACAATATTTTTCCTTAGAAAATTTTAGTTGCCACTTGTTGATCCTACTAAGCTAATGAAGTTGCTCAACTATTTTTACACTCCTAAAAAAAAAATCGGAACAGGAAACCCACTTGCTGGATATGAGCGTTATTTGGCCCATTGATGAACTCTTCTAACTCTGCAAGGCGGTTTGTTTTAGCCAGTGCAAATATCAATTCTGTCTCCACATAGGATTCACGAGCCTTCTTACGGGCCATCTGCAAGTACTTCACCAGTTCTTCCCAGTTTCCTAGGTATAGAAAAACAAATAAGTAAATCCAAACACTAACATACCAACATTTATCTTTTCACTGAAGCAAATGAGAATTGCTATTAATTTCCCCTTCAAAGAGACAGTATAGAGAATAACAAATATAAACAGTGAAAGGCATCAAAATAGTGAAACTTCTATTATGCCTCTGTATTATTACTGACCAAATGAATAGCTGAATCCCCTTTTTCCTTAAAGTTAGTGGATTAGAGATAGGTGAGAATTTTGAGACTTCAAAACAGAAAATTAAACTTCCCCATGGAACTTTTAAATTCACAAAACAGACTCTCTTTATCTGAACTAAGACAGAGGGCAAACAGCCATGCAGTCTCTAACTTCTACTTAATACAGAAGAGACATGTAACTTAATGCTTAGCTTAGGTACATTTTCTGAGGTGGCAAACACATAAAAGTGAGAAGTCATACCACTAGTATTGGCAGCCTGAACAACTTCCATGTAGGATGAAGGATCATCTGCTTTGATGTAAGAATCAATGGCTTCTTTCACCATTCCTTTCTGTAGCTGGGCTTTTGCGAGCTGACTCCAGACTGCAGGTTCATTGCAGCGTTCAGCAAATTCATATGCCCGATCTAAGTTTCCAATATGTTCGATCAAGACCTAGGCAACCAATTTTTAATCAGAGTTACAGTACAATGAATCTTACCACACAGCAATTACATTTAAACGGTTAGGATTTTATTGCTCTTCTATTGCCACAGCAATAAATTATGCCCATTCTCACAGGACAATACATACATTGAATCAAGACAAGGTACTACATTTAGTAAATCAACTCAGGTAATCTGTAGATTTACCTGCACTGCTGAAGTATTGACGTCAAATTTCCGAAAAATGGCAAATGCTTCTTCAAACAGCTCATTGCTGATGGCGATATTGGCAATATCTGGGGCATCATAATTATCCAGGCGGTTAATATATTCCATAACACGGGTACGGTCAGCCTTGATTGCAGTGAGGATGAGGAGGTTTTGCAGATTCCTTTCAGAAAGAAAGATTTGAATGCAATGTTTGAAAAGCTCATTAGTCATAAAGAAAAAACACTGCAGCTAAAGAGTATTTTGCCTCAGGAGGTAGGGTGACAAGAGGGTATTAGAAAAGTGAGAATTTAGACAACATTCTCTAATCTTTGTCTCTGTTCCTTCTCCAAACTGACAGGCTATAATTAAAGACTAACTATAAAGAGCCAATAGACCCCTCTTCACAGGATACCTGTGTTCACTGAATACAGAGTTATCAAGGACAATTTTCTCCAGCAGTTCAATGAGTTCATTAGGAAGGTCTGCAGTCATAAAAGCCTTGACAGTTACTGACACTTCTTCAGGGTCCTGAGTCTCAGACAAGGCTGTCTGTACAACCTGCAGAGGATATACAGGGAATAAGTACTGAGAGTCAAGGTGGTTTTGATGATATTATCTAATAAGAATAAGCTGGCCTCAGTAGAAAATGAAATAGGCAGAGAAGAAGGAACAAGATAAAATACCTTTAAATTTACCACCCAAAGGTCTTTTAACATAAATCCACATATACCTGTAACATGTATACTTTTGTTCTCTTGAAAAAAAAAAAAATCACCCTAATTACATAATTTCTATCTTTTCCCTGATTAACATATTATCCATAATAACCACTCCTCATTATCACTTTAATGATTACATACAATTCAACCATACAGATGTGGCATTATATACTCAGTAATTCCTCTATTTCTGGCTATTTGCATAGTTCCCAGATGCACCAATGAACATTTTTTCTAGGAAGCTTTGTATTAACTTGGGAATTTTCCTTAGAAATGCTTCCTAAGAATGAAAAATTAATATTCTTTAATTTATTCCCTTCTATATTTATACTTCTACCAACAATTTAAAAACCATTATTAACAACCTTCAATTTTTAAGGTTTTAAAAAATGTTTTCAATTTTTATATAGATATAAACCCACATCTCCTTTGCAGGTCTATGCTTACTCTATTGAGATTTATTTAACATTTACCCACTAGGTCATTTGTATTTTCTCACCAATTCTTATCCTTTGTTGATTTACCACTGTCTTGAATGTTTCTAATCAACTGAGTCACTTCTTAGGTATTAATAAATAGCAATTCTTATTCATTTTATTAAATGTTTAATTTACTGTTATCCTTTTAACTATGATGAATTGAGGAAGTCTTATATAATTAAATTCTCTCTTTCGGGATGTATTTTCTTCGAGAAGATATATTTCACTTCTGTTAACATTTATGATATATATATATTTTAGTACAACTTTTATTTTCTTCTACTTTTTACTGCCATCTCTCATAGTTAAATATGATCCATTTGATGAGGCAAAAGGTGTTATTCATAGTTAAAAAGATGAGCCTTAAACACATTTGCCAATTTTACCTGATCAATGAGAGGTCTCCTGTAAGGATTGCTTTCCAGCAGCACACTACCCCACAGTTCTGGATCCTTTCGCCGTACCAGATAGCGGGAAAGACTTTTGAAGAGGGAATTCTCATTGCAAACCTAAACGATATTAAAGATTAATTTCATGGTAAGAGATAAAACCTTTTTATAGACTGAGTTTACTTTTAAAAGGTTATTTCCTATCATTATGCCTAGTTTATTTTTTTATAGCAAGAAAAAAAATCCATTACTTTTACATGTATCTTTAATAGGTCACAACCGTATTTTTCTTATTAAAATTCAATCAACAGAAAAAACATACTTATTAATTTTTGGAGGCTTTTAAAAAGCACCCTGATGTGGGATCTATATTTGGACTTCATATTCTACTCTACTGGACTATCTATTCATGCACCAGGATGCCAAGTTTTAATTACAGAGGCTCTGTAATGTGCTTTAATAACTGGTAGGGCTAGTGCACCTTCATAGGTTTCTTTTCAGTGTTTTACTAACTATTCTTGTGTGTTTATTTTCCCATGTGTATATGCATACATATATTCATATATTAATGTGTATGTACATAGATGCATTATATCCTAGCTCTGACCACGGAAAGACCCTAGAAGGAAATATACCTAGAGCCTAGATCTGGGTTTCTAATGGTACTCCCCACTAAAAGGGATCAAAGTTCCCCAGAAAAATGAATGATCCAGGGCTGGGGAGGGTATAAAATGAGCATGGTATAACTTGTTGGGCCAGGAAACAAAAAAGTGCTCCAAGAGCAGTGAGACCACGACACAAAGCCATGAGAGGCAGGTTTTTAGGATTTTTATCAGTCAAACCTGGAGTAATTTGAAAATCAAAACAATGGATTTATAACCCACAGATCTCATGAGTGCATGAATATATGCATGCTGACTGATAAATGTGGAGAAAGGGATAAAGCTGGAAAACCGTTATTTTGCAACCAACACATTAAGACTGGTTGAATAAGAATCAATAGATTCAAAACTGGGGGGCAGGGGAGCCATACATACACACACACACACACACGCAAACACACACACACAGTAGGATTCTCGCATTGTCTTAAATGTCTCTTCACAAACTACTTAACATCTGCAAGGGGAAATATATCTGCAAGGGGAAATCTATTTATACAATAGGAGAAATTGACAACTTGATAAAAAGTAACCCCCAAAATGAAGGACAAAAGGACATTAGGTGCTTCTGCATGTTATAGCATGAGAAAAACAAAACATCACTTAAGTAATAAATTTTGGATGGAAACATACAATCTAAATCTAATCAGGAGGAACAATAAAAGAAACTCAAAGCAAAGAACATTCTATTTTTTTAAAAAAGACCTTTCATTTATAAGAAATATACAGAATAGGTGAATCCACAGAGATGGAAGGCAGTTTGGAGGTTGTCAGGGGCTGGAAGGAGGCAGGAATGTGGAGCAACTGCTTAATGAGTACTGGATTTCCTCATGTGGCGATGAAAACTTGGAACTAGAGAGAGGTGTAGTGATTACAAACATTGTAAATGTACTAACTGCCACTGAATTGTTCCCTTTCAAATGGTTAATGTAATGTGAATTTTACCTCAATAAAAAGTTACACATAGAGAAAAAGACTATTTTTACAGTTATGTCTGTCAATAAAAGACAAAGAAAGTGTAAAGAATTGTTTTGGATTAAAAGAGACAAGATAGATATGACAAGTACATGCAATATGTAATCCTAGACTGGAGGGAAAAAATTTCTTTTAAAGGACATTACTGGGTCAATTGACAAAACTGGAATAAAACAGACTGTAAAAAGTATTCTACTTGTGTCAGACTGACTGAGGTTGCCATCTACAATGTGGTTATGAAAAAGAATATCCTTATTCTAAATAAATACACAATGAAGAGGTATAAGGCCATGAGGTATGCAATTTATTCTCATATGGTTAAAAATTTAGATGTGTCTATACATACATACACACATATATAAACATATATACATATATGTGTGTGTGTACATATGAGTGTATGAGAACATAAGTGATAAAACTAGTGGGGTTAAATGTTAATGAGTGAATATAAGCTTAATCAACTACTTTGGCCAGTTTAAGTTCATAATTATCAGCAAAGTTTTTTAAAAGAGCATGTATCTTCCAAAGATGCTCCATATTACCTAAAACCACTCTGAAACTCTCAAAATTCACTAATCCAACATTATATATCAGGTTTTTAAAAAATGCAGTCTTGGGACTTCCCCGGTGGCACAGTGGTTAAGAGTCCACCTGCCAATGCAGGAGACGTGGGCTCGATCGGGGAAGATCCCACATGCTGCGGAGCAACTAAGCCTGTGCGCCACAACTACTGAGCCTGTGCTCTAGAGCCCGCGAGCCACAACTACTGAGCCCGTGTGCCACAACTACTGAAGCCTGTGCGCCTAGAGGCCGTGCTCTGCAACAAGAGAAGCCACCACAATGAGAAGCCCGCGCACCACTCGCCACAATTAGAGAAACCCCATGCACAGCAACAAAGACCCAACACAGCCAAAAATAAATAATTTACTTTGGAAAAAAAAAAAATGCAGTCTTCTCTGTACACGTTCAGCTAGCAGTACTCACATTAATAAGTTCCAGATCACACTGGCCACGTTCATAAGCAACACAGGCTAGATGTGGATCTCTCTTCTCACAATACTTTCCAACAACACGACTGTCATAATAAGGATTTTCCCGAAGAAATCGCTCTGGGTTGTTATTACTGTCTATGTAGATTTTGGCTAAAGCATTGTGAGTAGCAGGCTCTTCACAGCCCTCATGAATTCTAGCCTCTAGCCAAGGCAGAAGCAGTTTCAATCTAGTAAAAAAAAAAAAAAAAAAAAAAAAAAAAGGAAAAGAAACACACAAAAACACCCCACATATACACATATTATATTATAAATAGCACATTCTTGACACACTATGTAAGTACCTTACGGTCTATAATGTAGTTTCCCATACACTATTTTGAATTCTCAACACGCCTACTACAAACTGCGAAACTAAGACTTGGAGACGGTTAAATGATTTGCCCAAGATTACACAGAAGGTATATATAAGACTGTCTTTCATACTCTCCCAGATCTATCTGCTACATTATCTAGACAGGATATAGAAAAAAGAAGATTATAGGTTCATAGATTGTTCTTAAAACTGGACAAAATGGCTGGACTTTGGATAAGTTTTGTTTAGGAGTAGGATAGAGATGTGGTATGAAAAAATAGGCCTGATTATCTGAAGTTCCTTTTAATTTTCACACAAGTAACATACAACATTACCTAAAGCCAAAAGAAATAGTACCCTAAATATATACTGGGAACAAAATCCGGTAGCTTTAGAAGCTCTAGCTTTAATACCTCTAGCAGTCATACAATCACTCCACCAAGGGCCATAGTTTTGCTAAGTTATAACTTATATTTCAATGGTCCAGATGACCAATACTCTTTTACCATGGTTTAAATAACAAAATTGTTACAACCTATAATCACTTTAGTCTCAAACTTTAAAAATTTCTCAAACATTTTCTGAATGTTTGAAACATTCAGATATAAACTCTATGAATACCATTAGCAGAACACCTGTACCACCTCAGGTTAAAATTAAACCCCATTCTTGATAATCTTTTCATAGCTACAGTAACCTCCTATTATTATACCAACCTCCTACTATTATACCAACCCACTAACCTCATTTACTACGTCAGCACTTTCTGAACACAAAATGTCCCGGCTAAAAAAAGACTTCACGGTATAAGTATTAGAAGCACTCACACTATGTTCTCCTCTACTGGAAATGCATAATTCATATTATCATATCAAGGTTCAATTTAAATATGAGTTTAATCCAGAGTTACACAGGGAACTCTTTTCTTTTGTCATGCTTGAGAAGAATTTATCAGAGAAGAATTAGTTATTAAATATGGTGGTATCATACCTAACCAAAAGGAGGCTTTTTACATAGTTTACATTAAAAACATATAGCTACATGGTTTGACTCTGTGTATAAACATGCAAAGAAGGTGATCAACTAGATTAACAGATATTCTATATGACAGCTGTAATAGTTCAGGAAACAGGTTTTTTTTTTTCAGAAATAGAGCAAGCTACAGCTAGCTTATCACTTCTAAATTAGGTATCTCCAGGGAATTAAGGTCCATGAGTTACTGAGTAGCTTTTAGGCAACTGACAGGTCATACTTCTATTCATTACCAAGCTAAAAGAGACTAATAATTTATCTTTAGTTATGAAGATTAAAACAGTACTACACCTGTTCCTTTTTTCAACCTCAGCAACAAGCTCATCAGTAGAGAATTGACCTCTTACAACAAGAATCAAGTTTTTAATGACATCTTCAGAGCAATCAACATCAAGTAATCCTCCAATAACCACAGGAAGTCGACTTGGATTCACCTATGGTTTAAAAAAAAAAAAAAAAGAAGAAGAATGTCATTACGTTACTAATAAGCAAAACCAAAAGGAGTTTTAAAAAATAAAACTCATTTCCCTCTTCAAGCTCAGTTTTAAAATTCAGTAATAAACTGAGTCTAAATTTACAACTAGACAAAGAAACTTAGCAGGAAGTCTGCCTTGGTTAATTCATTACTTTAGCATTGCTCCAAAGGACAAATTAAGTCCAAAGAAGCTAAAGTCACAGAATGACTGTGAAAACAAAAGGCCTCCATCATAGCAAAACTGCCTTTCTATTTCTGGAGTTAGAAGGTGAAGTTTCTAATATCTTTATTTAAGATGGTTTTAATACTATGCTTTGCAGCCTATGGCCTCCATACGGATACCACAAAGGCTATCAAATAAGTAGGGTGTAGGCCACTCAATTTTTTCAACTACAGCAGTTCTGTTTTGTTTTACCTACTTGGAATGCACGTAAAATTTTAATCAAAGAAAGGATTCTGCTGGAAAAAAAAAAAAGTTGAAAGCCATTGTAGCAGACCACTCTTACTGGACACAGAGTTTCAAAAAGATGAAGATTTCCAGTGTGAGCAGTAAGATCTACAAGATTATATTTTAAAGTTATCTAAGTATTACTTACCTTCTGTACATATATCTCTATATACTTTTGAAGATTATTTCTATATAAATAGAGCACCAAATCATGGACAAAGTCAAATCGATCACACACAATGATAAGTGGTAACTGATCTGTTAGCTTTGCTTCCTGGAAAAAAAAAAAGAAACCTTAATTTTCTTCTTCTGTGAGTTTATCAGTGTAAAATATGAGAATCTGTTCTACACTTGTGGGAGAGGCTCACATAAACTTGGCTATTCTTCAAAGTGCCCAACCCAGTTTCCATAAATTTTTATGAAGTAATACCTAGAGTCACAGCAAAATACCAGGTCCTTTCCACATACAATCCTTTACAAAAAAAGTAACAAGACTTGTGAGCCATCAGTGGCGCTCAGGATATAAAATCATCACACTGGGACTTTCATTAATAGTAACAACTGAATTTGTAGTTGATTTAAGAGGTATAGTCACACTGTCAAAATTAGGCATATTGGCTCACTTTTGTTTCAAACTGATGACTTGTATTTTACCCCTCCCCATTCCAATCTACATGGCCGTCTTCTAACACTGTTATAATGAAGCCTAAAAGGAGCAGCACGATAGTGATGGCCATGAATTTAAATATACCACATGTTGCTATAAAAAAAAAAAAAAGGTTTAAAAGATAAAAAGCATTTAAAGCATCTTTAAATTGCCAACTGCTTTTACCGTTACAAATACCAAGCTATAATCCTACTTACAGATTGACATAGATGTTATAGACAGGTAGGTAACACCTGTACTGGGCATTTACCTGATACATGTCCTGTTACATTCCACAGACATTAGGTACAGCACAAAAAACAACAGTTTCCATCAGGAATTCATTTATATACAGTGAAACATTCCTCAGTAAATGATTCCTCTATGGATTGTCTACTGAAGAAGAAGAACTAAGCAGGACAGGACTTTCCTCAATGACAGCCACAAAAAACGTTATTTGCAAGGTTAGAATAAATCCTAAGTCTAGCACTTATAAAGTCACCCAATTATAAACAATTATAATTAGTCTATGAAGTGTTCAGAGAACACTAAACTAAATCTGGAGTCATAAGAAATCCTGAATTAAACAAACAAAAAAATGGCTGTAAATCTGAAGTGGAAGTCCAGCTGCAGATTTTTCCCATCAAGGAAAGTCTAAAGCAAGTATTATTTAGCACCATGGAAACTCTGTACTAAGAGCTGCTATAATCATTTCTAAAGAGAATGTTTGATCTACCTATGCAAAAGATTTTAGCAGGCCAAGTTTTTCCTACTAAACAAACATCAACATACTAATCTTCTTTATCTTGTTTAATATACATATAAAATATTACCTTCTGCATTTTACCATTTAGGGAGAAAACATACTTGGCAAGTAATCTAAGATCACTTAGGTATTCTAGTCTCACGCGTGGGTGGTTTAAGATTTCTGCTGCAAAAGACAACTATTTGTATTCACAAAGAAAATTTAAATTTGAAAAAAGCAGACAAAAACTGGGATACTTTCTTGATTACCTAAATTTGCATATGATTTCATATATGAAAATAATGCTATTAATATTTTAAATTTTTATTTAAAGGTTACCCTTTAGGTATTATGATTAGAGATTTTAGGATCAAAATTGCAATTATATAAACATATTCAGGTTTTCTTTATACATAAAGTTTGGAGATATAGCAGGGAACAAAGTAAGCATTCCCCAAAGAGACTTACATTCTAGTGGGAACAGACAATGCTAAGTGTTATAAAGAAAAAGAGAACAAGACAAGGGGGAAGTGAGGATGGAACAGGAATAGATTTTATTTTAGACAGGGTAATCTGAGACATCCTTTCTCGTGACATTTGACTGGAAATCTGAAAGAAGGTAAGGGAGCAGGTCATGAAGGTCTGAGAGGTAAGTGGGAAAGGGCACAAGCAAAGGCCCTGGGGCAGCAGAGGGTTTGGGGAGTTCCAGGAATAGCAAGCAGGCCAGTGAGGTTGAAACAAAACCTGGAAAATAAGATCAAAGGTAGCAAGAGGCATGGGTCTAAAGAACAGTTTTACATTTTCTACGCAAGGCTACAGTTCCACAAGGTTAGGGCACGAGCCAAATAATGCTACTGACACTATTTCATCCTGCTTACAGGCTACGTTAAAGGAGAATTCATATGCTATCAATCTCTGTATTCCTGGTGGCTAGCATGTAATTGGCACTTGTCTAATGTTCAAGATTAGATTCAGAGAAGTATTTTTCTTATTATCACAGTTTGCATACAACACCAGTTATAATACAGCTAGTAACTCCAAAATGAAGTTTAATAACAGTGATGATGAAATGTAGCAACCCGCTACAAACTACAGATCAATAAGGAAAGTGAGTAAATGGTTTAGTATGTTCATTCTCATTACTGGGGTGAAAGGCTGAATATCCAATAGTAGCATATTAGCACTGAGCTCCCATCTCAGATTATTTAATGATAAGAGACTAGGTTTTTTCCAGGCTGGTATTAAAATTCCTTCAAGGAGTCAGGAATAACTTAAAACCAAAAAGAAACAAAACTTGCCTGCTAGAAAGGCTGACAATACCTTATTTCCAAGGCCCACCAACACAGCTTATTAACCACCGTTATCACTTGAACACCTATGGCATACAAGGTACTTGATAAACACAGCTTGTGGTTGAAGAAACCAAGGCTGAGGCACCTTAGTTAACTGGCCTGAGGTTAACAGCTTTATAGAAAGAAAAGGAATTTGAACCACGTCTGACTTTTCAAAAGCCCATAATTCACATCCACTCTCCTCTATTAGACTTGTATCCAATTCACAAGTATGGAGGGGGATTCCTCACCTAATTAGATCTCATGGGATAAGCAATGTAAGATGGCCACATCCTAGTTTCCTGAGGGTTTTTTATGAAGCTCAAGGTCATCATAATTAGGTGAAAATAGTTAACTTAGTCCTGCTTTACATACATATGACAACTCAAATATTACAACCCAATGCTCAAGAAATTACAATTGAAGCATAAAAGCTGAGAGCTTAATGAAAACAAATCAGTGTGGATCTGGTAGTATTTTTAAAAAAAGGAAACAGTACTGTTACTCAAAGGAGGAACTGGACTGGTGTTATGGGTATGGGTACACTAGTCAAGCATAGAGAATCAAATCTTTCTCATTTGGACGTTTTTTCTCTGACACCAGGAAGTCATGGGTTCAAACATATACTAGCCAGGCTCCTCAGAATATTGATGATGGCCAAGACATTATAAAGCTATACTTCTGGGGAATGTTTATCTTTTAATCTAAAACATAGGGCAACTTCAGCACTTTAACTACATCATTACACTAAAACACCTAAGGGTTTAGCTATTTAATCTAGGTATTAAGTTCTTCAGAAGAAGAATCAGCTAAAACAACTATAGATTATCTAAAAATGGTCAGTGTAGGAGTAAGAAAAGCCTGTTCTTTCCTACTGAATTGCACAATGAACATTTTGGTTTTAGTTTCAATCTAAAATTCTTCCAGAAGAAAAAAATACTTAAGAACTTTATATACAATCTCTGGAATCATTTAATATATTTTTAATATAAATGTAAAGTACGTAAATATGTATTTTGGGGGGATCTGAATGTTCTGTAGTTTTCCTAATTTTTATAAACGACTACCAATTTTAAAGTCTTACCTTCCTCACAAAGTAATTAGTAGGTATGAGGATAAAGGTAAAGTTAAGTTAACCATTAAACAAAAATTAACTGCCCTCAGGTATGCTGTAAAGGTCTAAGAATCTTTAAACAATTACTCTTCATTCCAACACAGGCAGTTCTTACTTCTCCATAACCAAATTCGTGTCACAAAGCTGAGGGTATTTTTGTTCGATTGTACCTTCAATTTATGAATTACACATGATTAATATTTAGTTTCTAGAGTTAGGCTAATCAAAGACAGAGATTAACCTATGTCCTTTACACAACAGAACCCTTTGCATATAATACAGGCCCCTTAAAATAACACTGAGGGCAAGCTGATCTTAATATTCAAAAAGAGCCTAAATGATATATATTCTAAACACTGAGCATCTACAATCACTTTAGAAAAATTTTCTTCTAAAATTAAAGTGAAAGAAAGGAAATTCCTTAGAGATAGTGTTATTTTCCTCTTCATTTAAACAGATGGTCATTCTTAAGTATTACTTACCAATTTCCTTCCTTATTTCAAAGGAAACCACAGAATATTAAATTTGGAAGAAATAATTCAGCATACAATTTGAGAATGCTAAGAATTTCACTTTTAGGGGAAAAAAATATTTTAAAACTGTGAGCAAACCTTTGCAGAACTGCCGATCTTCAACCCAACCAGAAAATGCATTACTCTTACCTTGAGAAAATTCTTGACTCGCTCAGGATCATAGCAGTTGCTTTCTCTGCAGATTCTTTCTACTTCTTTGATCTGCCCTGTCTTGCAAGCTGCCTGAATATATTTAAAGTGCACATCTGGGTCCTGACTAAAGTTAACAATGGATCCCAGAAAATAAAAAAGACCTTAAAGAAACAAATAATTGAAATTAAGCACAGGTGTACCTTTGAGAATGACAGACCTGAAAAATACTTAAGCAATTAAAAAACATTATGTCAATTATACCTCAATTTAAAAAACAAGCAAAAACCCCCACAGTTATATTGAATAGTCCCAAATAAAAACTGGTTGCTCAAAAAGCTCAATAAGAATATTAAATAGTCCACTAATCAGTTCAATAAATGGATTTGTACTTTAATCCCTACAGAACAGAAAATTCAATGTTTTCTAGTAGTTGAGAAATAGGAGACAGCTACTTAATATCAAAGCTAATTATCATACCATATTCCATATGAGAAATTTTAAATGAAGTCCACTATAGCAGGTGTTTCTCTATACGCAGTTAATAGGAAACACACAAAAGTAGCTTAAAAAGAATTTAACGCAGTGTCGTTCAACAGAATTTTCTGCAATGATGCAAATGATGCAAATATTCTATATCTACACTATCTAATACAGTAGCCACTAACCACACGTGGCTATTGAGCACCTGAAATGTAGCTAGTGTGACTGAAGAACTAAATTTTTAATTGTATTCAATTTTAATTACTTTAAATTTACATAGCTACATGTGGCTAGTGGCTACTGTACTGAATGAACAGTATAAATGTAGTGCACAGTTAACACAGAAACTGAAAAAATTAAGAAAACTAGTAGGAATCACTTATTCCTTCTGTCTAGAGCAGTACTACAAGAAGAGGGAAGAAAAGGTAAGTAGAGACCAGATATTTAGCTAATGAACCTAAAAGCCACCAACAGTGATGACATTAATACTCAGCATAGGGCTTCCCTGGTGGCGCAGTGGTTGAGAGTCCACCTGCCGACGCAGGGGACACAGGTTCGTGCCCCGGTCCAAGAAGATCCCACAAGCCGCGCAGCGGCTGGGCCCGTGAGCCATGGCCGCTAAGCCTGCGCGTCCGGAGCCTGTGCTCCGCAACGGGAGAGGCCCGCGTACCGCGATAAAAAAAAAAAAAAAAAAAACTCAGCACAACAGTGGTTCTCAACTGAGGGCAAGATGGTTTTCTTCCCAGGAGACATTGAGCAAGGTCTGGAGACATTTTAGTGGTCACAATTGGTGGAGCTGATGCTGCTGGCATCCAGTGGACTGAAGCCAGCAATGCTGCTAAATATCCTGCATGCATACAAAAATGTACCCGCCAACACAACAAATTATCCAGTCCAATATGTCTGTATCGCTGAGGTTGAGAAAACCTGCTACAGGGACAAGTCACAGAATTTCCTTGGCTAGAATCATTTGCCATTGTAAGAGTCAGACAATATAAACACAATCATTACATACCTGATTAGTATTTTCATCTTATACAATTATGACAAAGCTACTACATATATTTGTATCTTAAAATTTTGCCTTTAATTCACCTATAAAATATCCATGCAGACAGTCTTCTTCACCGCATGTCCCTGGAACCTGGTATAGAACATGCCTGACAATAGTTACTGAATAAGACGACTTAAAATATCCCATCAAAGTAAGCTTGTAGAAAGAATTTCCAACAGCCTATGACACTGTCCGTTTAACAATAACCCTCTTGGCTACCTTAAATAATTTAAAACAACTCAAACTCCTAATTACCTTCAAAACTCTTGAAAGATTCAAAAAGTTCAATCAGAGACTGAGTGGACAGTTGTTCGTGATACTTAGAAGCCACTTGCACACAGATCTGTAGATTCTGACGAATATTGGCAGATAGCATGGCTCTGAGGCATTCCAGGGAGTCTTCTACTGATAAGGACCCAAAGTAATTCACTAACCACTAGAGGACAAAATAAATAAGTAAATAAATAAATGAAACAATGTTAAACCTAATGGTGGTATGAAATTATTATCATTCAGTAACACAAACACATTTTCGGTACACCAATTAATCATAACTAATAGTTAGGTAAGAGCCTAAAATACCTCAGGGTTAAGAAGATGGGTATGAACAACCGCACGCTTTATATCATATAAGTCAGTGAAGTGTTCTAAAGCACGCTGCAGGAGGCCCGCCTTCTCACACAGCTGAGCGATATGAGCCCGGTCATAATGCGTGAACATCTGATTCCCTAGAATAGCATCTGCGACCTATAAAACCATAAAAAGGATGAGTTTATTTTACTACTCCATTTATATCAGTAACTCTATATGCAGATTACATATTAAGATTCAACAGTGAATTAATTGGTAAAGGAGAGAAAGTACAAAAGAATGTTAGCTAAATTTTCTAAAATGAGGAACAGGCATGTCAGTAGCTTCAAATAATCTAAGAAGCTCTGAATAACTACAAAAGCAGTGTTGGACACATGCCTAGAAAGCATGAAAACACGTACTTGAGGTGCATGCATAAGGTTCATCTCAAGCAACCTTGTCTGTAAAGGACCTTCAGATGGGCGATTATTCTTCAGTGCATCAAGCAAGAATGCAGTACACTGCTGAATTAGATTGTATTCCATAAACACATCGACAATCTGCAAAAAAAAGATTTAAAGGAAATTGTTTTAAGATACTTAAAAACTGCTTTATGATACTGTTGACAATATATGTAAATGAAAGGAAATGAAACATTATCTCTTTCTTCACATATAAAACACTGCCAGATCAAATCCCAGATTTAAAGAATATTATTTGGACAGCATAACGTCATAATTTAAGAGTAAGTTTTTGTCTTCTGGAGTTACTTTTAGTTCTAGTAAAAACAACCACAAAATATTTCAAGATACTATATAATAGAATATAAATTGATAGATTTAAAATTTTGATGACTGATTGATTGATGCATGCATGCATGCCACGCCACACGGCATGCAGGACCTTAGTTCCCCGACCAGGGATCGAACCCGTACCCCGTGTGGTGGAAGCACGGACTCCTAACCACTGGACCGCCAGGGAATTCCCTGATGAACTATTTAAAATATACAAAAGCATAAAAATGAAAGAGTCTGTGACTCCCACTTCATATATGCATCTCTTCCCTCTCCCTTCACCTAGTGGCAGCGGTTATCCTTTGTGTTTTATTATTCCCATATATTTTTCATATTTTTAACACATATACCACTCTAAATGAGATGGTATTTGTTCTGCATGTTTTAGAACTGTATATAGATGGTATCTGACTGTCCACTCTTCTGCAACTTGCTTTTTTGTAACGTACTTAAGGTTTATCCATGTAGATCAACACAGCTCTAATTTCTACAAATAAAAAAGTTAACCCATTCTTCTCCAAAGCCGTTTAAACTCAGATCTCCCCCATTCTCTATACTTCTACAAAATACATTTTAACTCCTTTACCTGTGTGATATCAGCAAGAGGTTCTTCATCCTGAACTAACATTTGAGCAAACTGCTGCCCCTGATCTGGACTGATTCGCATAACATTTCTCAGCAGAAAGATCCAGTCTGGAGTATATCCAACCTACAAAGAGACAAAAACTTAAGCCCTGCTACAAAGTTCCATTTTTATATCATTTAAAGGCTTTTTCTGCAATAGAATCTTGCTACTACAGACAGAGCTAATGGTGAAAATACAAATTCAGTTTTAACTTAGATGCTCAATTTGATCTTGGTTTATACAAGACAAATAGACACCTTGGTGATAACATATTTGAACAAATAGCTATACATTTTTATAATTGGCTTATTCAGTCTCATTGACCACCAAAAAAATCTGTTCTAACAGGTTAAACATGCCCTAGCAGCTTAAAGCCATGCAAGAGTAACTGTCTCCATTTTTGAAGTGTAATTCTATATGTGAGCCATAACAGCATTTTTATACTTTTCCAAGTAATTATAAATATTTAAGGAAATTCACTATTAAAGTCACTGAGAGTTACTATAAGCTAATTTCTCTCTTAATGTTTTAATGAATTTATGTGGAGAATCTGTTTCATTGAACTCACTTTTTTAGCATATAAAACAATCTTCTGGACTTGACCTGTTTCTGCAAAGCACTGAATGACTTTATTTGGCACATTAGCCCTTAGGTACACACTAAGTGCCAATGTAGGGTCCACAGATTTCACAAGGTCTCCCAGTTCTTCAGAGCATTCCAGCTGTCCAAAGGAAAAAGAGACTGTTTAGTAAGCCATGAGCTGCTGTATAAATCAGCAATTGACACTACTTCCACTATAAATAAAAACTAACATGACAGGCACTTAGTTTCTCAGTTGTCCCAGAATGTATTATAAATATGCAGGGGTTGTGGTCATAAAGACTCTTGATTTTTTAATTAATTAATGTATTTTTTTTTTTGGCTGTGTTGCGTCTTCGTTGCCATGTGCAGGCTTTCTCTAGTTGCGAAGAGCGGGGGCTACTCTTCGTTGTGGAGCACGGGCTTCTCATTGAGGTGGCTTCTCCTATTACGGAGCATGGGTTCTAGGCGCACGGGCTTCAGTAGTTGTGGCTCGCGGGCTTCAGTAGTTGTGGCTCGTGGGCTCTAGAGTGCAGGCTCAGTAGTTGTGGCACACAGGCTTAGTTGCTCCACGGCATATGGGATCTTCCCGGACCAGGGCTCGAACTCGTGTCCCCTGCATTGGCAGGCGGACTCTTAACCACTGTGCCACCAGGGAAGCCCAAGACTCTTGATTTTGTATTCACAGCAATAACTCAGAATTCTCCACACATTCTACTTAATCAAGGATAAAAACCCACCAAGACTTCACACATACAGATACTACCAATTACCTTGTTAGGAATATAAATACTTAAAAAGCAGAATCTTGCTCCTCTAACAATTGAGAGTATTCAGATATCAGACCCACATGGTCTTAATTTTTCAAGAATAATGCAGCTCCTAATGTAATGTTATGAAATGAAACTCTGATATTCAAGGAGCCAGATGAAGCTTACCATAAAGACCATTACTAAAATTAGGGTATAATCTGTATGTCTGAAGGATCTAAGCTTCATTATCTTCTTGATTTTTGGATTTAAGGTTATAAAGCAGGACATTAATTTCAAGAGGTCAAACAGATAAAAATTTTAAAATTTTTAGGTGGTATACATGCAGATACCCTCCTCTGTACTATTCAACCTGCCTTAGTCAGCTGCCCAATCTGGAAAGCAGCTTCTCTAAAAGAGTTCTGCTTTATATACTAGAGTTGATTTTCTATGATTATCACCAACATTCAATGAGAAGTTCTCTCAGAGTCTACACCTCTCAACCAAACACGCGCTAACTAATGAAGAGTTGACCAGTGTCCTTTTTACCACAAATGAATCCTATGTGACCGTTCGCCAAGAAAGGTAATGATACCCAAAAAGCTTTCACACTTATATTGGTCAACCCAGTTACCTTGGTTGTTCCCATCCTCCCTTATCTTAAGCAATTAGGATGGACCTCAAATACTCGCTATGTGGCTAGTAACTATTCTTCAGCAGACTCCTGTCCAAGCATCCCAACTCCGAAGTACTATCCTCCAATATCCTGTAAGACTGCCAGAAGCTGGGTCAAGAAACAAGGACTTACAATTAGTAATGTAAAAATATAACCAACATAACACTAAAGCCAAAAGGTCTAACATTAAAAGTTATTCACTACTTAGAGTGCTATAAACAGTACCACCTCAGTTCTTGACACTGGCATAAGACATGGCAATTCAATATTGCCACTTTGTGGAGAAAGGCTTTCTATGGTGGTATGAAAGGAATAATATCACTAAAGGATTGTTTAAACTTGTTAGTTGCCTTACAAATAAGCCACATTTTCCATAATGTGCTCCAGAAAACATAATACCATTAGATACTCTACGTAAAAAGAAATTAGTAAGTACTGAGTGAATTTAAAAGGCATAGAGAAATCTTACAGTAAAGAAAGCTGGTTAACAAGTTTTTAAAGATTTATAGTTAAATAATTTCAAGAAACTAAGTTAAATATTTTTTCATGTAATGCCAATTAACATTCTGTGAAATCTCTTTGGGAATCTATACCATCGCTAATTAGACAGCCCTGCTGTCTTGTTAACGTATTTCCGAGCCAACATTTTATATAACATGTTTCCCTTGCACACCCAAACATGGTTACTAGCAGCAAATATCACAGTTTTGATACCTGAGAAGTTCTACAAGAAAAGATATGATGTTGTATGGTTGAAACTACTGGGCCTATCAAGTGTGGGATGTGGGAGAAAGGAATACATTCTTAGGTCCAAGTGAGTGTTACATACGTTGACAAATATGAATGCACAAAGCGTCTCACACTAAGCTTTTCCTAAAGCAAAAGGATAGCAATTTGCTTCCAGATTAGTAGTTTTAACCACCAAGTAAGTAATCCTGGATTCCATTTTAAAAGATATCCTACCCTCAACATGCCACAAAATAAATACATTTTCAAAAGGAAATAAGTTTATGTATCTCATGCAATGTTTATTCTTGTTCTATTCCTACAAGCAATAAATAATGGATGGAGATGTTCTGGCACAGCCTATGTTTTTAACTTGCTAACATAGTATTTAATCAAAGCAAAAATATGTTAACAGAAGTTAATATACCTTATCTTCTTTTAACCATTTCTCCAAAAGCTGTTTCCGCCCTTGCTGAAGTACAGGCCTACACAGTTCTAAGGATTCATATTTGTTTAGCTGGCCCTGGTCCAAAAGGATTCCAAAGTACTGAAGTAGGGGAGAAGTTTGACCTGGCTGAGCTGGGACACTCTGGAACCGACGGATGGTGTCTGGGGTACGAAGGATTCCCTTTAAGAAACAGAAATGTTACAGACTCCTTTTAAAGATGATCCAACATCACACGAATAACTCCATGGGGCTCTTAAGTCAATTTTAAAGGCATGATTCCATCTACTAAAACCAAACCTCAAATCTTCAATATATTGAATAGTAAAGATTCAGTCACACTTCTGGTTCAATGTTATGAGATTATCCTGAATCAGGAACATACCAACCTAATTATAATAATGTCAATGTGGAAGACAATAATAGTTACAACTAGCTATTATTCCAGGTTCACATTAGGTTAAGTGGAAATTTCATTACACTGGTCAGGGAGTAAGGTGTTAATTCAGTCCAACATAATACAAAGGTGATGAGGATAAATTCAGCTCAACTTGAGACAACTCTTCCTACCATAAATTGAACAGGATTTGTTTAATTTTCAACTCTTAGAAATAAAATCAGTAGCTATCACAGATAAGATCAAACAGTATAACAACTGAGTAACTAAACAGTATTACATCTATGTAAATCACAGCTTGTTAGATCTATATATCATTCTGACATCCTGAGTTTTAAAAAGCTACCCAAATCTAGAGCACAGAAAAGTAATTAAATCTAGAGGTACTGACAAGTAACTCATTCTACTGGAAAACACATCCTAAAAAAGATTAGTTTCTCTGTGGAAAGCTGGTTCTAGTTCTAACTAACAGTATTAGAAATAGAGCATATTAGCATTAATCCAATCATGGCAACTTCACTTTCATAACTATTTACCTTTGGTGCATTAGCAGCCACCTTTGCTGCCTCTGAGTAATTTCCCTGGGCAAAAAGAGCATTAAACTTCCGGGCAAAGAGTTCTTCAGCACCAGCCAAGTTGTTACGTACAGCCATTCTCAGGGCCAAATCAGGATTTTGTAGGACATTGGTGATATAAGGAATTATGTTTTCTTCTTCCACACATACTGAGAGAACCTGCAATTTAAGATCTAATGAATAGCTGCAATGTGTTCATGTGAGCATCAGTGAAACCAAATCCATTTAGAGCTGATGACTACTGAGTCACAAAGGTAATAAAACTGTGACAGCTGCTTTCTTATTGCCATTAAAAAAAAGAAAAAAGAAAAAAAAAAGAGGGCAGAAAAGACTAAAGGGTACTAAGCTATTTGCGGGTTCCTAAAATATGGCCATCTTATAATATAAATAACTCCCCACTTCATACTGTCCAAACTCTAACTGCTTTGCTACCATTCATTCATTCTTAACATGGTATGAGTTCACCTGGAAGAAGTTTAAGGTATATTCCTTCTAACTCTAGTATTTTTCAGTAATGTTAATTACATTTACATTCCCAGAGTCCAGATTATATACTCAATGAGGGGAGGACCACTGAATCCTCAGGCACCTTATATACCGCAAGGTATATAGTAGGTACTTAATAAATGTGGCACCAGTGAAGAGGAACTTCTAATTGCTTCTTTTTGAAGAGCAATTATCTACCCTCAGTCCTCCTAATAAGTCACAGAACACTGCTTAAAAGCTGAATTCCTGTCAATTGCCAAAGAGAAAGGGAGCCCTTCATTATGCATCCATTCCTCTCCCCAGCACCAGAGCGGGTATACATCCCAGTAAACTACTTATATTACCCCCAACAGCAGTTCTCATACTATTACTTCTCATCTAAGTGTTTCTCAGTCACTATTCCACCTAAGGAAAGGGACTTATCTTTGTTTAATAGTATTATTAGCACCAGGCAGTGTTTAGCACAAAGCAAATGCTTAATATTTGTTAAATAAATGAGAACTCGATAACCAAACAGATAGGTAATATCGATTTGCCCGTTCTATTATTCCTTTTGAGGAAAGTGAAAAAATTTTAACCTCCGAAATTCTTTCATTTCTACAGATCTGACCCCCATCGCCAAAAGCTTAGGCCATCTTATATCTGCAATGTGTCACTCTACTCTGTATTAAGACACACCTTTTAAAAAAAGGAAGAATTACTTTCTTTATAGTCATTTGCATTCCACCCATCTTTAATTTAATACTTACCTCCTAGGAAAAATAATGGAGATGAACAAACCCGCTTCTAACTATACTTTCTGTAGTCTTCCCCAAACACCAAACCAGTTTCATCTTTATCCTACTTTTAGACTGTACTAGCAGATTTCTAGAAACCAGTACTTAAGATCTACAGGGGACAAAGAAGGTTCCTGTACTTCTAAGAAGGTTCCTGTACCTTCTAAAGTACTCGGTTCTACCAAGATCAGAATGTAAGCTATATATTGGCAACAATGTCATCTTGATCACTTTTGATTTTTCAACCAACAGAAACCACACACTCATTCCTTCAGGGCATAGGTCCAGCTACAGTTGGTTGGCTCTGATCAAAAGAGTAAAGCCCTGAAGCCTAAAGGTTACTGTAAACATTCACCTTCTTATTCAAAGCAGCTGGCACAGAAAATTTGTGGGGGGAAGGGGAGGAAAACAATAAGTTCCCAGAACTAAAGTTATGAATATTAAATATATATGGTAAAATTATGCAAGATACTTTAGTTCAAATAATAGTCTCAAAAAAACCCCCAAAAAACAGTAGTCTCTGGCTTAACAAATTTATCATTATTAAATTATCACTAACCTAGTTCACCAAAAGACCCATTCATTCTTGATTTTTCCAAGAGAGACACATGCAACTGAATAGATGAACGCTACTAAATTTTTAAAGTAGCTTTTGTGGCAGACACTGACTGGTGTAGAAATACAATTAAACAAAGAAAAGCCCCTTTCCTAAGGGAGAATAGTGACTGAAACAACTGTAATTCATTGTGGTAAGTGCCATGAAGAGGGCTACCTAAGATCTGGGGACATAGAGCAGAAGCACCTAACCAGCTGTGGAAGTGAGGGAGAGGATGCGTAAGTAGGGAAAGACTCTCTTTCTCTAGAGTATTTCTCTCTTCATATACATACCATTTTCTGGAAATTAACAGAATAAAGGAGAAAAAAACCTATCTACTTCTTTTGCTTACCATCTAGGGAAAATACTAATTTGGAGGAAATCTAGTAAAAGGCAAGGCCAGTAACAGTACTGTTTTTGAAAATTTAACCATTTTTTTTTTTAGGGAAAAAGATACTTCCTGGTATATTTTAAATTACATTAAAACACTAAAACACAGAAAAAGGATCACTTGTGTTAGATGGTATGAGGAGGTATGTCAAATGTGACAAATTCAGAACAGCTAATATACTCCCTAATTGGATAACTTTTCAAGTACCCTCACTGAACATATCAGAGCTACTGTAACATATCACCTTCCAACATTAAACATTTAGTAATAATTAAAGAGGTAGGGAAAAAGATGTAAGAATTCTTTCCCTTGTAGTTGATAATCTGTCTTAGAGACATCATAGGAAGAAAACCCCTATAAAAAGTATACAATCTCGGAATTCCCGATGGTCCAGTGGTTAGGACTTGGTGCTTTCACTGCTGGGGTCCGGCTTCAATCCCTGGACAGGTAACTAAGATCCCACAGGCCACAAGGTGCAGCCAAAAAAAAAAAGTACACAGTCTGTCAAATGTGACCCTACTAGTTTCTTTGCATGAAGAGTTACTTCTCTTGATAATAGAGACACACACACAATTCTAGGTGGCTATACTGTATGCCAAATAGTTTCTCTCTCTGAGACAGTGTTAAAGAGAGACTGTTATCATATGCTTCTGCATTTTTAGGTATATATTATTTTCTGACATCTAAAGTTACCATTTACTTTTTGAAAAAAGCTAACACTAATAAGTGCTATTTTATTTTATCACTTAATTTAATTTTCAAGGTTTCCTTACTTGTCCCTTTCTGTTTACTCCAATTATTCCAGCTGTGGCTTCATGAGGTGCAGTGACAAAGATTGTTTCTCCACTGATTCTATTCATGTAGATGCAGGTACCAGTCTCAAGATCATACAGGTGGATATAACCATACTTAGTAATCAAGAATACTACATCATGCTTTTCACTGATCTGTATAAAGAAAATCAACAGTTCAGTAAAATGATGAATCTATAAACAGAAAATTTAGTCCAATTCCATTTTAGAGATGGTGAAATTCTAGAACTCTGACAACAGGCTTACATGAAAAATTAAAAGCTAGTATTTATGGCTTCCTCATTTTTACAGCAGATTCAAATATGGGATATCCCAAGCTCTTACGTAAAACACAAGAATATTAATAAATTGTATAAGATAAAAGAGGAAAACATCATATTGAACAACCTGGGATAACCCAATTTATATATTACATTAAAGAAAGAGTATTACTTTACAAAGTTTCACTAACAAACTATTTTTGAGTAAAGGTACCACTTAAATTATATTGACTATCAGTTGTAGTTTTTGAATTGTGTTAAGAGGAGAGATTTTAAGTTCATTTGTTTTGCTTAAAATACCTGCATTGCAACAGGAAAGTCATTTTGTGCTTCTGGAGGAAAGAAAACATCCACTGCCTTCTTTGGAAAGGGTTGGTTCCCTGTAGGTGGTGTGCCAACTTCAATGATATGTAACTGTTCAAAAGAAAATAAAACTTATGATCAAATGCTAAAAGGACCATAGCAGCTTTATTTGTAGCCCCAAACTAAAAACAACCAAAATGTCCTACGATAGGTGAACATTAAACTATATGGTACAACCATACCATGGAACTCCTCAGTAATAAAATGAACGTTCACGGACACTATGCCCTGTGGGAACACACAAAAAAAGGCACTCTCAGAAGATCACATACTATATGATTCTATTTACATAGCATTCTTTTTTTTTTTTGCGGTACGCGGGCCTCTCACTGCTGTGGCCTCTCCCACCGCGGAGCACAGGCTCCGGACGCGCAGGCCCAGAGGCCATGGCTCACGGGCCCAGCCGCTCCACGGCACGCAGGATCCTTCCGGACCAGGGCACGTACCCACGTCCCCTGCACTGGCAGGTGGACTCTCAACCACTGCGCCACCAGGGAAGCCCTACATAGCATTCTTGAAGAGACAAAATTCTAGTAATGGAGAGTATTA
This sequence comes from Neophocaena asiaeorientalis asiaeorientalis, assembly GCF_003031525.2. NCBI lineage: Eukaryota > Metazoa > Chordata > Mammalia > Artiodactyla > Phocoenidae > Neophocaena > Neophocaena asiaeorientalis. The sequence continues at coordinate 5,348,188 of NW_020174560.1, read as the reverse complement.
GTGATTTTCAGGAGTTAAAGATGGTGAGGGAGAGGTAAGTGGTTGTGACTGTAAAGGGGTAGCAAGAGGGAAATCTTTGTGGTGACGGAATAGTATGTACTTTGAATCTATTCATGATAAAATGACACAATTATACAATTGAACCAATGTCAACTTCTGGTTTATCTACTGTACTACATCGCTATGTAACCTTTGCGGTAAACTAGGTAAAGGGCATGGGATTTCTCTGTACTGTCTTTGCAGCTTCCTATGAATAATATGTATTATTTCAAGATAAAAATTTTAAAAAGTCGGTTGAATAGCTCAATCACACCTCAATCTACTTTAAATTAAGAATGGTGAAACAATATCCACAAAAGGGCTTTTGATTATAATTTAGTTTTTCCAAATAGAAATCTAACTTAAGTTATTAAATTCTTCTCTGCCCACACCTACTCTAAAGTATGCACTTTAGGTAAGGATGCACTTAAGCTGGCTGAGTTGTCGCTCTAATCACATACACCTCACAAATTTGGATGAGAACATTCTGATTTTAAATGTCCGACGCTTCACATCAGTGAGCGAGGCAAGAGAAAGCAAATAATGTCAATGAAAGAGTATTATATATTTTGCTTAGTCATGTCAGGAATGGACTAAAACAATAAATAATTCCGTTTCCAAGATATATAACCATATGAAAGTTATTAGGGTGGTCTCATCCTTAACTAGGATGACTAGCCATCCAGCTTAAAGGCTACTGATTACCATATTTTAGGCAATCTCTGTCTTGATTTTTAAAAACTACTTAGCATGGAAAAATATTAAGACTTCAGAGATTCTGCTATGGCAATGAGAAAAGCAGTCAAACTGAGTTTCCAGGGGCAGCAGTGCTAACTGTGGCATCCAGCAGTGCAATCATAGCAGCAGTAGGTCCGCAGAGTTCTGTGTCAGGACTTTTGGCTGCTGCCCATTCTCCTTTATTCCTCCTAATTTTCCAAGCTTGGTTCTTAACCCTCCTAGCTATTGAAAACTATCCATTATCCTTTCATTCAACTTTTTATGCTCTAATCAACCACCCCCTGTTTCTGTTGTCTGAAACTAAGACCCTTACAAAGTACTTCAATTTGTCCAGGTGATTTCAATGTATAGTCAGCGTTGAGAAGCTCTGATTTAGGCGATGGTACTGAAATTGTGGTCCACATTCTATCTAGTCACCTAGAGCATTTCAAATGCACATGATGAGCTCCACTTACTGAACCAGACTCTCTAGATGGAAGGCACACAAATGTACATTTTAGCCACCCTAGTGATTCTTATGCACAGTAAAGTTGAAAAACATCAAATTAAGGCCTTTGGTAAAGGCAATGAAAATAAAGTCTTACTATAAACAGCTGATACAAATAAGTTGTTAAAGAACATTCATTTTGGACAAGTATCACTAGAAACAGAATTTAAACAAATTAAGTCACCACAAATCTGAATGTTAAAAACAAATTAGCAAGAAAGGGAGAAGACTATTTTGAAATTAGGTAACAAATTAATTAGTAACAGAAAGACAAAAAAGATAAGTTCTCACTAAAACAATTTCCAAAGGCAAAACTTACCTTCCCTCCAGCTTGACCCCGTACTGCAAAACAAAATAACGTCGATTCTTCTGCATTTCCTTCCATCTTAAACTGTGCGAAGCTAGCCGCATGTCCTTCAATGGGTTGAGACACTTTCCTATCTACAGAATATAACTGCATAGCTCCTACCACACGATTTTGCTACAAAAGATCAAGCAGAATAAAGTTTGGGGACCCAATAACTCCCAGATTCAACAACTACTGAAATAACTAGAATGCTTGACAAGAATTTACAATTCCTTGTTAGTCTCTCAATGTAGATTTGATACCTCTTAATTTAAAATTTAGCTGCAAACACTCTCTTATTAAAGCGTTAACATGAATGTTTAAAATGTGCCTCATACACAACCATCTCTTTACACTATCTTTAAAAAAAGATATAGGAGTACTCATTTTGCAGTAAATATCCACAATAAATTCCAAATCATTTATACAGGAACTCATTATCCACTCAACCTGCAAATAAGACCTAAAAACACCTTGGTAAGAGTACTCTGAACTGTATGTTAGTATAAAAGCATTAAGCCAGCAACCTCTATTTCCTAAAAACAAAAAAAAAGGAAGGAAAAAAAACAGTCTTCCAAAATAAATCAGATTTGCAAAGACAACCTAATTTCAAAATAAACTGCATTCTGAGCCCATTAATTCTCTAAAACCTTTTCTTTATTAAAAACTAGAAAAATGTTACCTGTGCAGATATGCCAGTCAGAAGTAACCACTTTTGCTTTGCATCAGTACGATAATTGATAATCTGGCACCCTGCAAGGCTAGAATGGCGATCAAACATTTTCACTGGCTGAGACTCTCCTTCCATACTCCAATGATAAACTGCATTATCCGTAACAAGAGCAACCGTATTCAAAGAGATCCATTTCCAGAAGGTGACATCATCGGTCATGGTATGGGCCTTCATTTTACTTTTCATTTCAATGTTAAATATCTGAAGAGTTTTCCCAGCTAAAAACAAAATTAAGAATTATGAATCACTAAGAAAGCAAAGTTCAGGATAAATTAATTTCTAGCTAGACTAGACTCTCTCTGCAGCAAAATCTGTAACCTCCAAACAAAATGGTTCTATCATGAGACTAATAACCAACTATAGAAGTCACACTGACAGACTAGCAACCATTGAAGAGATAGCTGAAACTGGGTAGTCTACACCTAACTGTGACGCAAAAACTCTATCACCTCTAATCAAGACATTTTAAACAGACAGTATGACTTCCAGAGAATTCTAAATCTCAACTAAAAATGAGTCTAAAGAACAGCTCACTTAACAATGGAAAACAAGTTGTAATCTTCATGCTTAATTAAGAATGCTTACCCATAAAGTGAGTTAGTGGTAGGTACACAGAACAAAGCAAATCTGATTCAAGCACATGGGGAAAATGTCTACTTTTTAAAAGGCAGCCGTCCGCGCCCCACCACCCCCACCCCCACCATTCAACTAAATCTCGTGGAAACTTCTCTTTGGAAGAGGATATACTTCAACTCTACCTTGTACCACTAGCATATAAGAGAAGTGCATGCTACGTTTAGTTGGTTTAAGATACAAAGGGAAGGTAGGGGTGCTGGAGAAAAGGAGAGGGAGACAAAGGAGGACAGTTTCAGATGTTAATATACTAGAGATAAGAACAAAATTCAAACTTCATCCAATTAAGACAGCAAACATTTAGTAAAAGAAGGATGAAATTTGCCTTGAATGTTAACAGTTCACTGAGTCAGATGCAAAGGTTTGTACTTATAACTTGAAATCCATCACAGTCCGTAAAGTGATTTGGTTTAAATGACTAGAGGTCAAAAGCCCACGGCTGACACTAGGCTATCTAATTCAGATTAGTCCTTGGAGACTAAGGAAAACTCCATTACTGAGCCATAGAGAATCTGGCTCCTGAAGAACAAAAATTATAGTATGGGGGTGAGAGTGGGGGTGGAGAGAGGGATGGGACGGGACACAAAACATACAGCTTTGTACCACGACCCTTCCTAATTACTACATGGGTAAAAGCTTCTTCCATAAAACGAAGAATGTTATTCCCATCCCACACAATATGTAAACCACAACCAGACTTGAACAATTGTGAGAGTTATAGTCCTGTTTATAAAAAGAAACCAAGGGATTTGAAACTGGATTCAGAGGGAAGCAGTATTTGGGAATGACATACTTTCCTCTGCTGTCTTCCCCAACCCCTAGTTAATTATACATTTTATTCTTTACATGAAAGGGGTTGGTGGGGAGTTTCGGGAGGAGGGCAGGGATGACAGCTTAACTCTGTAATGTAGACATACAGGCACAAATCATTTCAATTTATTCTTTTTATAGAACAGGACAATAACTAATACAATCTAATTTAAGATAACTCACCATCTGCACACATAAGAAAGCATTAAGAAATGTGATAAAATAACAATAACATTAAAAATAGCAAAGAATTTTGAGAAAATTAAAACGATGGCCTTTTAATAGAGGTGTGAGAGCTGCTAAGCAGTTGAATTTAAATTCTTTAAGGAGGCTGAAGGGAGCTTAATACCTTAAAGTATAATATGTATTGTTTAATGGAAGCAAATAATAGATCATTGCCACAAAACAAGTATCCCAGGTAAAAGCTGGACCATCTTTCCTTGAGATGAGATCAACTCCTATCTTGGATATGTAATGGAGACATATTTGAATATGCTTGCCCCCCGACCCTCAGCCAACCAATTTAATCTCCAACCAGAGTTACTACTAAATACAAAGTATAAATCATCTGGGAAAAAAATGTATTTAAAAGTCTATTTAAATACTTCAGCACCTCTAACAAGTCACCCACAAATTTATCAAGAAATTACTAGGAATCTGAACTCTTCCTGCTACAACCGAGAAGAAAAACGACAAAGTAAAAAATAGGCAATTAAATGTGCCTTTCAGATTCAGCCAGTTTGTTACCTAGCCCTCTTAAAAAGCCGTTTTAAACGGTCAATTTCACTCAGTCTATAGTTCAAAGGCAAAAAATTAACATAGACTCCTAGAGAGTATGAGGTTCTCTGAACTCTGTTTAGATTGACAGGCTGTACAGTTCCCTGTTGTGACAATTAAAAAGTTAGTCTGAATAAACTCTAACACTGTTGATTCCAAAAATTTAATACCCACCTATACACACACACACTTTTAAAAATGAGTGTAAATTCAAGCCATTTTTAGAACTTGATAATCTAAATGAAACACAAGCCTGAAGCATAAAAAAGGCACAGCATGAAGAGCAAGTTTATCATCACAACAAACTTCTGCAATGTTTAGGTGCTAATATTAGTAACGTATATTTTATTCCAGAATATGAATCACTAATTTCTTATGTCTTCTGTATATGGAGTTATGTTTTCAGTACAATCTTATCACACTGTAGGTATAAAATTTTAATTCATTTAATCTAAAACTTAAAATTTTCCAAGTAGATCTTATGAGTAGAAAGTAAGACATCTCACAGAAATATGCCTAGTAAGTCATGAAAGTAGTTAAAAATCAAATACAATAACAGCTTTAACTTTGCAGATCTATTTAACCAAATTTAATCAATATACTAAAAAAACAGATCCTAATTATTGTATTTGAATAAATTATACATGGAAAAGAGTTTTAAGAAAAAAAACCCCACGATCTTTTTATACCTTTTAGTGCAATTACTTTGCTGGCTGGATTCATGATGGCGCTGTCTGCTGAAATTGGTCTTCGAATTGGATTACTTGGGTCATTCATATCAATAATTACCACCTGGGCCTGCTCTCCTACTTTCTCTCTAATGCAGATGAATTTGTCTGACTCCATAGTCAGGGTACTGAAGCCGATGTTTGCTGGGTTTATACCCAGGTTTTGGAGCTGAGGGAAAAAAACAAAAAATATTAATAAATCGTATTACAAAGCGAATTAGAAAGACTTGATATTCATGTATTGTTATCATTACAAATCCTCACTTAACCATTATTGCTTCAAGGTCAACAGTGACAAACAACTCCATTGATTCAAGTGAGACAATTACTATAATGGACCTTCTCTCTTCCAACAAATATGGCATTCAATTGTTTTGTTATAACCTTGTAGTTGTAACTTGAGATGTATAACCCTCTGTTTACAACTAAGAGGCAGAATAAATAGATATAAAGATAAAGGAAAGAGCTACATCTGAGAGCTAGCCTTTTTGGGTTAAGGGGCCTGAGGTAATCAATGCTTCTTGGTTTAAGATCTTTGAACTATTGCATCTGTTCTCTCTAATCCCCTTTAGCAATCAGTAGTTACTTGTTCATATGCATTGGACCTCAGGAATCTGAAAATTAAATTACAGCATAAAATGAGAGATTTAAAAATTTCACAGGGTTCTTGGTCTAAAGGAACTTGGATTAGCCAGAGCAGACAAACAATACTTTGCAAAAAGTGCCAAAACCAAGATAGGAAAGAGAGATCCTGTCAAAGGAGGCCTACAGGCAAGGGAATGAACGTGAACGCTCAACAGAAGGAAGAACAGGGCTTCCCTGGTGGCGCAGTGGTTGGGCGTTCGCCTGCCGATGCAGGGAACAGGGGTCCGTGCCCCGGTCCGGGAGGATCCCATATGCCGCGGAGTGGCTGAGCCCGTGAGCCATGGCCGCTGAGCCTGCGCGTCCGGAGCCTGTGCCCCGCAATGGGAGAGCCCGCATAAGTGAGAGGCCCGCGTACGGAAAAAAAAAAAAAAAAA
>NW_020174560.1:5334990-5341748 GCF_003031525.2 Neophocaena asiaeorientalis asiaeorientalis | reverse complement strand
GAAAAAAAAAAAAAAAAAAAAGAAGGAAGAACAAATGCTAAGGCCTAGAGATACAAAAGTGTGGTCTGCTAAGGGAACTGTAAGTACTTTTGTAACATTGGGAACATAGACTATGAAAGGCTTTCAGAGTAGAGAATTAAGGTTATAAACACAAGCAAGGGCTAGACTGATAAGCTAAATGTACCCCAGTAAGAATCCTGAATTTATTCTATAGGTAAAGGAAGCTACTTAAGGATTTTAACAAGGAAAATAATGGAATCAGATTTGCTTTGTGTACTCAGAAGCTATTAAAGTATTTGCTAAGCGAATATATAGGACCTAAAGACAGCAGGTCTTTGAAAACTAGTTAAGTGTATTAAGAACAAAAGGCACTTGTTAAAAGAAGACTTCTACCAGAGTGGGTCATTTCTCTGAGTGACTAAATGTAGTATAATAGACTAAGTACCACTCAAAGGCTATCTGAAGGCTTTCTTAGCTTTGACCAGCCTAGGGTTTTTTGTTTTTTTCCTTTCCTCCAATAGATAACAAATTCACATAGAACAAAATCAAACAAAAATTTAAAAGCGCAGGAAGCAAAAAAAAAAAAAAAATCAAGTCTCCCTCCTGCCTTTGTTCCCCAGATAGCCTATTTCCCTTCCCAGAGACCATCACTGTCACTACTCTCTTGTGGACTGGCTGAGCCAAATTAAATGTATTTAACTTAAATTCTTTTGTCAAACTCTTCTGCCAATAGTGCTTAACTATAACCAGACCAGGATCTCAAAAAGATATAACATAAGATTAAGAGACTACATTTTACTTTCACTTCCCTCTTATACCTCAATGACTGCAGGCACAACCAATTAGGAAGTATAGTTACAGTAACTTAATCACTGAATACCAGGGCAAGGAGACAAGCAATTGTCTAACTATTACCACAAACATGGTAATAAAGTAGAAGATTAACTAGTTGTACAAGCTCAAGTATCTGCTGCAGTGCAAGGCAAATACACAAGCTGTGAGATATGTAACTTATACATGAGTTTGGTTACAACAAAACTTTATGAATTATCAATTTTAATTTCTTCCTAACTTTTAGTGACTTTTAGTTTCAGAACTAATGAAGGAAGATAAATATAAGTGGTCCTCAACAATATATGAAGACACTGTGTGTGGGCTTAAAGGAAGCCTTGTACAAACCAAATTGTTCGTCTAATTTCACGTGAGGTGGGTTACATGCGTTTTTCTGAGTAGACCAGTCCTCAGACTCTTAAGCTTAATTGATAGTTACCTTTCCAATAATTAAAAAAATATTCCAGTAGATCCTAGAGCTCCCAGAACTATATATGTAAAAGCAACAAGTTATCTTCTAGACTACTCTGTAAAATAAAAATTCTATGCTTCTAAGTCACTACCAAGCATTCACCTAAGGCGATTGAGTCCCAACTGTCACAGCTTAAAGCCTACAATGTCTGAGAAAGTAAAAACAAATAGTGTTAGTCAAACAGTAAAATTAAAAGTAAAACAAGGATGCAAACCACAAACACTACTAATTGAACCCATAAATGATTCTAATAGATTCCTTTTCACCCCTCCACGTAAGAGGCAGGTACAAGACAACTGTAAGAGAAGAAAACACTATTAGAAAAGGCAGCAAAGAGGAGGAAAAAAGGTAAGTCAAGAAATATGTGTTTCTTATTCCCAGCTAGATCTCCAGATAAATGCAGCAAGAAAGGCACATGTTGTCAAAATTTAGCACTGACCTTCAGCCTCAGAGCTGTTTTATTTGCAGAAAAGGCAAAGATCTGGTTCAAAGCGGGTGGGGTTCCTGTACTCCTCACAATTTAGGTTATCCTTATTTTCTTTTCTCATTAAACACATTCTACCAAGAAAGCTATACATATATTTTTTTTAATCTTCTCTATCAAGAATGTACTCCATGTGAAACAAACATACACCCTTTATTTAAAAAACAAAATTAAACAAGAGGTAGATGGCAAATTCTCACCAATCCACATATTTAAACATTTTAAGGAGCCTACTTAAGTAATGTCCATTTATACAACTAAATAGGAAACTTCTCCTTCCTTAAAAGCCTATCCCAGTTGTTAGGATAAGTGACAGAACTTCAAGTGACCTATTCCTATCAGTTAACAGAAAGTTACATTTGCTCCCTTCTCTTCAAATAATGTCAGTAAGAATTTTTCCTTACTGGTGATACTTTTCAGTGAGAATGCCCAGAACACTCACCAATTCTTCCCATATTTTCCTACAATATGTTCAAAAGGAAAACATCCCAGAACAGTCATAGGACAGGTCACCATCATTAATCACAATTCTGGGTTAGGTGCACTCTTAAAATAGGATCATATAAAAGGGTTACCATACTAGATAACTGTGTCTAGCAATATTCATACAGATTAAAACTTTAAAATACAACATAGGGAATTCCCTGGTGGTCCAGAGGTTAGGACTCCGTACTTCCACTGATTGAGGCCCGGGTTTGATCCCTGGTCAGGGAACTAGGATCCCGCAAGCCACTCAGCGCAGACAAAAAAAGCCAAAAAACACCGTAATGTTTTTAAACAGATTTCATTTTCAAAACAGCACATACTAGCCATAAGATATTCTAGTCAATCATAAAGGTCTGACGGTGTATGAGCTATCTACCACAGAAACTGAATTACAGACTGTAGAAGAAACCTCTAATAAATTCAGAGACCGTATAAGCATCTCCAAACTTGCAGCTACAATATCAGAATTCTGGCCACATTTTTTATCCTCTCAATTGGCAAAGTGTTGCTACTGTTGAAGATGGGGACATTCTATTTTGAGATATACTTGGAAGTTTCTATAATAAAGTGGTGTTTTTTAAACTTCAAAGAACTTTTATTTTGCTGTTATAAAATAAGAATATGGAGTCAATAAACTTAGGCCCAAGAAAAGGGATTACTTTTTTTGAATAGTTATTACATGTACATGGCAAATAATTCATACTATACAAAAAGGTATATACACTATGAAAAGTCACCCATTCCACGTTTCCAGTAATACCTCTCTCCCCCTAGCAATTAGAGATACTTTTCCATCTTGGATATCCTATGCACACATGAAAGTATGTATTTCCATTCTCCCTTTAAAAAAAACACTAATGGCACATGCACAAAAGCACACAAACTACCAACTGCTCCCCCTTTAAAGAAAGCCACCCAAACTGTGTAATTTGTTTAGTTTCCAGGCTAGATTTTGGACACTGGTCTGTAAGTGGCAATACTGTAGGACTTGATACGTAAGTCTAGTTCAGATTCCAAAAAATAAGTTCAGTTGTCCATCCCTCAGTACCCACTGGGGACTGGTTTCAGGACCCCTCGCAGACACCAAAAATCCACAGATGCTAGAAAGTCCTTCATATGGATGGGAAACCACAGATATGGAGGGGAGGGCTGACTGTAAATATTAATAGATTTACTGTTAATCAGCACACCCAAAACTCTGGAGTGCCCTGCAATTACATTTTACAAACGATAAAAAAATAATTCCTTTACCCTCTGCTCCCCTCCTCACCCCAATTTGGATTAACATGCCAAGAGAAAAAAGTGGGACACTGCATTCTTAGTTTTGAAGTGAAAAATAGTATTTCAGATTCCCCATAACCTAGAGAACACAGAGGGTTTCTTCATTCAAGTAGACAATTACTGTACAACTGTATAACTCTGACTATAAACTACAAGTGCTATCCAGAATTAGTTCTGTGGATTCCTCATAAGAGCCAAAATGTCTGGGTTTAGCCCTAGTTTTGCCACATAAATGATCATGGGCAAATCAATTACCTCTGTATATCCATTTCCTCACCTGAAACATGTGAGATGATAGTACATATCCCACAATTGTGAGGATTTAATGTGAAGTGCTTTCAGAGCAGTGCCTTACACCTAATAAAACTTCAATAGATACTATTAGTACATATAACACATCAGTACTTAGGCCAGCTCAAGGTAAGCTTTTTTTGTATTTGCATTTTATCTGCTTAATACAGCTGTCCTAGAAGTTGGCTGAAATTCTGGGTGTGAATTTCTTCTGATTACTGATAAAAGATTACTGGTCTCTGGGTGCTTAACTTATTAGACACTGAATTTTTGTTTGTTTTTTCTTTCAAGAAAAGGAAATTACTTTTTAAAATTTCCAATTCTTCTCTTTAATTTGCCTAACTAAATTTAGGTAGAGGGACTTCCCTGGCGGTCCAGTAGTTAAGACTTCGCCTTCCAATGCAGGGCATGCAGGTTCAATTTCTGGTCGGGGAGCTAAGATCCCCACATGCCTCACAGCCAAAAACACCAAAGCATAAAACAGAAGCAGGGGCTAACCTGGTGGCGCAGTGGTTAAGAATCCGCCTGCCAATGCAGGAGACATGGGTTCGAGCCCTGGTCCAGGAAGATCCCACATGCCACAGAGCAACTAAGCCTGTGCACCACAACTACTGGAGCCCGCGTGCCTTGAGCCCGTGCTCCCAACAAGAGAAGCCACCAAAATGAGAAGCCCGCGCACCGCAACGAAGAGTAGCCCCGGCTCGCCGCAACTAGAGAAAGCCTGCGTGCAGCAACGAAGACCCAACGCAGCCAAAAATAAAATAAATAAATTTATATTAAAAAAGCAATATTGTAACAAATTCAATAAAGACTTAAAAAATTTTTTTAAATAGTCGTGCAGCAACGAAGACCCAACGCAGCCAAAAATAAAATAAATAAAATAAAATAAATAAATTTATATTAAAAAAGCAATATTGTAACAAATTCAATAAAGACTTAAAAAAAATTTTTAAATACAGATCAGAATCTTCAAAATCACATAACATGGAATCATGTAACATATTCATGCTAAGTAACCCTATTTTATTTCAATTCTTATTTTTAGGGGCACTATGGAACAGTATTGCTAAGGCTTTCTAACAAACTTGGCAAATATGTCTCCTACACGTTTGTTTAGGGAGCAAGCCGGGAAAGCTAATGCAAACTAAAGGCATGTGGTCAGTATCATAAAAAATTCTTTACTGTAAAGAGCTCAAGGCTAAGAAATAGAAGGTGAAATGGAAAGCAGGCTCAGCGTTTCTCCCCTTAGTGTGCAGAAGAGTTGAAACTACCTGGTTCAGAGACATACACTGCCTCTTTCTCTCCCTTCTACCAAACCTTTCCAAAACCAAAATTTCCCAACTTTTCCTAATCTGCCCATACCCCACAATTTCAGATCCATTTATCAAACTAAACCTTAAGCTCCTCAAATAAAAGAACTTTCTTAAAGAATGAAAGCCTCTCCCATCTCTTCTTTTCAATATGCCTAAAATTCTGGAGGCCTAAATATTCTTACACAGAAGGACAACATTCCTTTACTATATGTATACTGCTAATTACTTTTCAGGACAATTATAGATTAAAAGAGATTTATGAAACCCAGGAGTCCAACACTAATATAATAAATATAAAAGGAAAAGTTGTTTCTTGGAGAAGAAAGCTAACTTAAAAATGGTGAAAGACAGCAGAAACTAACACAACACTGTAAAGCAACTATACCCTAATTTAAAAAAAAAATGGTGAAAGACCAATGGAATTCTTTAAAAGTCAGTATTTTGCAGTCAACACAATAATTGATTTGGGCAAGGATCATCAATGGATATTAAATTAATGGATGAAATTTTGAGGAGTAACACATATTTACAAAGTATCAAAATATCTCCCGGGCTTCCCTGGTGGCGCCGTGGTTGAGGGTCCGCCTGCCGATGCAGGGGACATGGGTTCGTGCCCCAGTCCAGGAAGATCCCACATGCTGCGGAGCGGCTGGGCCCGTGAGCCATGGCCGCTGAGACTGCGTATCCGGAACCTGTGCTCCGCAACGGGAGAGGCCACAACAGTGAGAGGCCCACGTACCGCAGAAAAAAAAAAAATCTCCCCACAAGATATTACAAAGGGAAAAAAAGATTTATAGTGAAGAAACCTGTTATACATAACCTTCACCAAATGATGAGAAAGTTAATGTAACTAGCAATGGGTCAAAGTGACAGCATGTGATTCCCAGTGAGATGCGTTACAAAGAACACATCACTCCTGTAGTATTCTTGCCAAAAGTATATGACCTATCAGATAAACACAAATTGAGGAACATGCCACAAAATAAATGATCTGTACTCTTTAAAAATATCTACGGGGCTTCCCTGGTGGCGCAGTGGTTGAGAGTCCGCCTGCTGATACAGGGGACACGGGTTCGTGCCCCGGTCCGGGAGGATCCCACATGCCGCGGAGCGGCTGGGCCCGTGAGCCATGGCCGCTGAGCCTGCGCGTCCGGAGCCTATGCTCCGCAATAGAAGAGGCCACAACAGTGAGAGGCCCGCGTACCATAAAAAAAAAAAAAATCTACGTCTTGAAATACAAATAGAGTTCCAGACTAAAGACAACTAAAGAAACTGGACAACTCAATGCAATTCATGATCATGAGTTTTCTTTTGATATAAAGAACATTACTGGAACAACTGATGAAATGTGAATAAAGCCCGAGATAACAGTATTCTGTTAAAGTCAATTTCTTCACCTCGATTACTGCAGTATGGCTATAGAAGACCATTTTGTTATTCTAATTAAATACACACTAGGACTTCCCTGGTGGCGCAGTGGTTGAGAGTCCACCTGCCGATGCAGGGGACACAGGTTCATGCCCCCGGCCGGGAAGATCCCACATGCTGCGGAGCGGCTGGGCCCGTGAGCCATGGCCACTGAGCCTGCGCGTCCGGAGCC